>NC_041405.2:163797845-163936479 GCF_900747795.2 Erpetoichthys calabaricus
TGTTGTTAAGGTGGAGATGTAGCTGAATTCAACTGCGTTAAAAGTGTCAATTGATCAAAGTGTACAAGTTCTGAGAGCGTCACATCCCTCCACGGACCACCACTGTCCTTCTGTGGCTTTGCAAGTGGCTGACGAGGCCTGCAGAATCAAAATAAACTCCTGAGCAGCAAACACAACTGGAGGTTCCACTGTGGACTTAAATGTGTCTCTGGTGAATATAAAATAGATATAAAGTTCTTAAAACTGACAAATATGCCCAAGAACAAACGTTTCACTTTATTTCAATTGGAGAAAACGTCAGAAGTAGTACTTTTGAAGAATGCAGGAGAGGTCAGCGTGAGACGTTGAATATCGTTTTAAGAGTTTAAACAAACTGTACTCTCATTGGAAGAACTTTACAAAATAATAATAAATAACAACAACAACAACAACATGATTCTGTCCTGGCTGTTCTTTTCCCCATAATTGTCTAGAGTCTAATTTGAACTTTCTTCAGCAGGAGGTAATTGAATATTGCTTTAACACTTGACCTTTGTTTGTAGCTGCTTGTTAAAATTTTCCATTATGTACTGTAAATATAAATACAGAAATATGAAAAAAGATCATCTAAAGTGACCTAAATGTAGTCAACCTTTTGACTAGTAACATTACTATACTACTATACTACACTATAGTATTAACTGTGTTTGTCTCAGAAACTTATGCAAATAAGAAGCTTTCTGTAGAGAAATCCCATGACATTGGCTCAATCGCTCTTCAGTGTCTTTCTGAAATCTGTTATGGAATCTAAAATATCAGGTTACTGATGGGTTTTGTTTCTGATTAACTGGCTTATACGTGATATACAGGACAAGTGATGAGTGATGTTCCGGCAATTAGGAGTCCTTAATCGCGGTCCCTGATATTTGATTATGATCCATTACACTCCGTTATACTCAGCATGGACAATTACAGATAGATAGATAGATAGATAGATAGATAGATAGATAGATAGATAGATAGATAGATACTTTATTAATCCCAAGGGGAAATTTACAAATATAATTTTATTATTATATTATAATTCACAATATAATAACAGCTATTGTAAAAAAAAAATAATAATTGACAGCTGAATCTTTTGATTTACTATTCCGAATTGAGTTTTCCCAACAGCCCTGTAACAATACGCTACACAAGTAGACCTGCTTGTCGTTTAATACGTTGTAAGAGCGCTTAGTATTGCACAGCACCTGAAAGTCAATTCAATTGACATCTTTATTACCCTCTGGTATAATTTGTACCCTAGCAGTAAAGTTTATTGTTATCTAATATTAATGACTCTTGCAAAAAACTCACTGCCATCTTGATTTCCAACTCAAACTGACATCAGAGGGTGTTTCGTAATCTGAAGGGCGTTCCGTGTCTAACGTCATAGGTGTTGTGGGCTGCACTTAGACCCTTCTCACCCCTTCAGTCTCGGTTTTTAAATCAGGCTGAAGACTCACAATTTCAGTTTAGCATACCCTGACTAGAGTCGCCGATTGGCTATACGTAGTGCATCTCTGTCGTTAGTCCTCAATACTAGAATATAAATAACACGACATTATTCACTTGTTACTAACACTCTCCTTTTCTCTTTCTCTCCTCAGTATCCTCATGAAGCTGTTGGTGCCACTGCTCTACGGCCATGGAAGTGTTATCTCAAATAAAGGAGCTCTGGAATCATCAAGGAAAATGTCCTGTCCTCTGATTGGCCGGCCTAGCACTGACACAGCTGTGAAATGGCCAAGGACTTCTGAGGTGGCTCTGATGGATTTCTCATCTAGCTTTTGGTGTGGTGTTTGTATGTCTGTATTTCCATTATATTTTGCTCAAACCAACCAAGATGAACTCAAATACAGGACACCTGCACGGGCAGTTTTAACATAAAGCATCATGTTTTCCTGAATTGTCTAGTAATCAAATCACAGTAACATCTGTTGCACCAGGATTAGATTGGTTTACGGGGAGAGAAGACATGCCGATGCTTCAGGTTGTATCTGATTACTTTATAACATGCGAACAGAAGGAAATGCCCCAGAACCTGCGCACAGCGTGAGACAGGAAGGTTCTTAAAACATCAAAAACTTTATTTGGAAGACAGACATACTGAAAGAGATTAAAGAGTTGGAGAGAATTCATCCATCATATTGAGAGCCAGCTAATCAGGCGTGCTGTGAAACTTCTGTGGACTTTTAAAATAAATATGACAGACTAAACAACAGAAAGCAGTGGCGTCAGAAGAGGGCACCAGCGCCGTATGACCGTTTTCAGCTGACCATCACCAAAAGCATTCCATGAATATTGATTGCTAAATCAACGCCACCCTGGGACATTCGTCTTTGACATCTTTACTTTTTTGTAAGCTTTTTCTAAAGACGATGTGCAGCATATCAAGACTTTGATCTTCTTGTCTGTTATTCCTTGTTCTGTTTGGTATTATTATTTGTCTAATAAACTCCACGTTGCTTTTAACTTTCTATACTTTGTCTTCGTATCTCGAGTGACTGAGGTGATGAGGTACATTTTTAGAGGACCTGAAGCAGTAGGAAGTGCCATTTGATTTGTCAGCTGAGGACGTAGAGCTCTGTCCAATAACGAACAATGCGTTCAAATAAAACCTTCACTGGCTGATAGATGGGGTGTTGAGCCTTTGAATATATTCTTGGAGACCCAAGGTAATATTTAGGTCTGAGATACAGCGGAGACGTGGCATGTTGTTAGTGCCTATGACAGGTGTGTCCCTTGGAGTCCTAGGGAGTGATGGACTGTTGTTGTTGACACGGCACTTGTGGGTTAAAGCCTGGCTGTGTATACGTCATTCACACGGTTCTGTTGTGGTTAAGGTCTGTGTGTATGCGAGTGTTAATCTTAAGGTGAGACAGTAGACCAGCCAACCTAGTACAATTTCAGTTTCACAAATTGTGCTTCGTTGTCAACTCCAAAAATAAATGACGGTGTGCTGAGAACACAACTGGCCTGTGCGTTTCAATTACAGACGTGCTGCCCGCCTCTGGTGACAAAAACCATGTCAAAGAGAGCACCTGCAGTGACACATCTCCGCAAACACGCCCTGCTGGTGAAGCTTTTGGTCGATTCAGAGTTAAACTGACAGACAGCTAAACCATCGTGGACTGGGAGTTCACTGTGTGTGTGAATACACCTGACACACTCCTCTCAGTAAAGACTTCTGAACACTCGCATGAAGACCCTCACAATTTCTTTATGCACTTTTGATTTGCACTCATTATTATAAAAATTGCCATAGATAACAGGCAGCTGCTGTAACAATGTCCCCTGATAAAACACAGAGAATGCGTAGGCATAAAGGTCGAACTCTAAACTGTTTCAAAGTTATTTCACAGGACAGCCTTTTGAAGTTAGCTGTTAGCTTATTGGCTGCAGCAAAGATAATTTGTTAAATGTCGACAAAGACTAAAGTTTAAAAGGAGTGAGGTCTGGAGATGTTCTTCAGAAGCTTTGTGTTGTCAACAAGAGAAGTCAGAATGCAGAGAACAAAACGTTTGAGAGCCAGTGAAGAAATATTTGAGATGGAAGAATTTCCTCGCAATAGGACATCCCAAGAACACGCAGGTATTTATGAGTTTTGTTTTTTAAAGGTTGGCGTTAGAGCAGACTTATTTATTATGCTGCTTTTAGATGGATGTGCTTTGCTTATTTTCAAAATCAGCTACTCGTGTTTGAGATCAGCCCGTGGCACTAAAAGCCATTGCCAGCCTTGTCATAAACAGACACGGTGACATTTACAAGGCCACATCTCCGGGCCCGTGTGTCTCTGAAGCATAAAAAAGACAAAGTGGAAACGTCACACAGAAAGTGAGCAGGCCAGGCTTTGGAGTCAGTCAAGCGCATGACTTGGGGTCTCCGTTTAGATTGGGTTGGAATAAGTTGTTTTGTAATTACTGAGTTTCAAGTAATGTGAACCTGAATAGATTTATTATAACGAGGCGATGTCCCTCCTTAGTAATACGGTGGTAATAAATCGCTTCAGACAAAATGAGCTTTGCTTTCTTTAATGACGATTTAACGCAGTATTACAGACAAAGGAAGGCACAGCAAGACTATTATTGAAATGGGACCTCGATGTATACAGTCTGACATTTTTATTGCCGATGTTATCAGCCAAGTTATTCCAACTAGGGAGCTAGCGACCCCTGCAGGAAACATCACTGTGAATCTGCTTTAATTCATTGATAAAAGCCACCACAGACTTGGACAGACCAAACGAAAATACTTACTGTGCTAAATAAAGGAAGGTGAAGGGCAGAGAAAATACATCCCATGAAACAATGCTTTATTAATCATATGGATAATGCAATACAGCACTGTTTTGTCTTGGTAGAGTAATACATATTGCTCTACTTTCCAGTATTGTACTATTAATATGTAGCCTTAGAATGCCTAATCTCACAGACTTGCCACTGTTTATAAGGTACTATTGTATATAACTTATCCCCACCTTCCCTTCTATATCTATAACCTCAGGCAATTTGATGTAGTAAAAAGACAGTAATAATACATTTTATTTATATAGCGCCTTTCCTATGCTCAAGGCACTTACAGAATATAATAAAGAACGGCAGAATATACAGTATATAACATTGTACAAACCAGATAAATAAATAAAGAAGATTAAGACAGTAAATTCTGAACAAAAACAGACAACGTAATTGATGGTCTCGCACACACACACAGGTTACATGATCATCTTGACAGAGAAGTAAACTGAGAGAAGAGTAATAAAGTCAAGTAGAGCTAAAAGACAAACTGAACAGATGAGTTTGGAGTTGTTTTTTAAAAGAATTCATGGAGTCAGATGACCTGATTAATTTCGGTCGGTCATTCCAGAGTCTGGGCGCTATACAGCTGAAGGCCCTGCTGTCACCCATGGAGTGTAGATTAGTGTGGGGTACAACAAGATGGCCAGAATCAGAGGACCTTAGTGGGTGGACAGGCACATAGTGATGGAGAAGGTCACTGATGTAGTTTGGTGTGAGGTTATTTAAGGCTTTGTAAGTTATTAGTAGGATTTTATATTCGATTCTGTAAGACACAGGGAGCCAGTGAAGACGGAGCAGGATGGTGTGATGTGCTCGCTGCTGCTGGTTCGAGTAAGGACTCTTACAGCTGAGTTTTGAATAAGCTGTAGCTGTGATATAAGATTAGAAGGGGCACCTGCCAGTAGGGAATTACAATAATCGATGTGGGATGTGATAAAAGCAGGGACAAGTTTCTCAGCATTAGAGAAGGAGAGGAAGGAGTGAACACGGGATATGTGATGGAGGAGAAAGTAAGAAAGTTTCTTAATGTGATTTATGTGGGCGGAATAAGTGAGGGAGGAATCAAAAATGACACCAAGATTTTTTTACAGTAGAGGCAGGTCTGATGAGATCACCGCCAAGATAGACTGGGAAGGAACTCATTTTATTAAGTTGCATTTTAGTCCCAATTTGCAGGAATTCAGTTTTATTGCAATTTAATTTTAAAGAGTTCTGCTCCATCCAGGTTTTAATTTCACTAAGGCAGGTTGTGAGCTGAGAAAGCTCTGATGAAGTTCCACTTTTAACATTGAAGTAGAGCTGAGTATCATCTGCATAAAAATGATAACCCAGTCCATAGCTACGGATAATATGGCCAAGGGGAAGCTTATAAATACAGAAGAGAAGAGGGCCGAGGACAGAGCCTTGAGGGACTCCTTGTGTGACTGGCGCTGAGCTGGATCTGCTGGTCACCAAGACTAACAAACTCTTGCCTATCAGTCAGATAGGACTTGAACCACTGGAGGGCAGTGCCAGAGATACCCAGCATGTTCTCCTTTCTGGACAGTAGGATGTCATGTCTGACCTGAGTGTCAAATGCTGCACTGAGGTCTAACAGAATTAATATGCTAGTTTGTCCAGAGTCTGCTGCCATAAGCAAATCATTGGTTACCCGTAGCAGAGCAGTTTCACAGCTGTGCCGCGCCCTGAAACAGACTGAAAGGGTTCCATCAAATTATTAGAGGTTAGGTAATTGGTGAGTTGGGAAGCTACAACACGCTCGAGAACTTTTGACAGGAAAGCTAAGTGGGAAATAGGCCGGAAATTGTTAAGATTGTCACCTTCAAGACCAGACTTTTTTAACATTGGGGTTACAGAAGCAATTTTAAAAGTGAGCGGCACGGAGCCAGTGTCAAGGGATGAGTTTATTATTGTTGTAACAGTCGGGATTATGGCATGAAGGCAGGATTTAAGTAGTGTGGTGGGGATGGGGTCCAGTACACAAGTAGTCGGCCTCATCTTACAAAGCAGGTTATTAACAAACGCAGAGGTGACTGGTGAGAACTTAGAGAAGGAGCTGGATGGAGTAGGAAAACAGGGAGAGATATAAACAGATGATGTATTTATGTTAGTTGAATTATTTAGATCTTTAATTTTGTTACGGAAAAAGTGGAGGAATTCCTCACAGACTTCAGTAGAAGAGGTAGTTGGACCAGATGCGGGTTCGAGTAGTTTATTAACTACAGAGAACAAAACCCTTGGGTTATCATGGCCACTTTCTATTATTCTGCCGTAATGGGTGTTCTTGGCAGAAGTTAGTGCTTCTCTGTAAGCTCTTTGGTGGTCAGAGAAAGCCTGGATGTGCACAGTGAGGCCAGTCTTACGTGACATTCTCTCAAGGCGTCGGCCAGCTGCTTTCATAGATCGCAATTCTGAGTTATACCAAGGAGCTGAGCGCTTAAAGGAAACCTCCTTATGTTTTAAAGGAGCTGTTTTATCTAATGCTGAGTGAAGGGCTGAGTTATAGTGGTCAACAAGACTATCTAATGTTGATGGAATAGGTGAAGACAGTAAAAGATCAGAAATGGATCCAGAAAGGATAGAGGGACAGATATTTTTAAGGTTTCTGTAAGAAATTTGTCGTTTACAGGTAAGAGGAGGGAAAGGCAGTGAAACAGTGAAAAATACTGCTTTATGGTCAGAGAGTCCCAAATCAGTGCTGTAAATGTTAGCAACAGATAGTCCAGAAGTGCAGATCAGGTCCAGTATATGACCACCAGAGTGGGGGGGGAAATCAACATGTTGTGTCAAGTCAAAACAGTCCAGTAAGGACAGGAATTCATTTCTCAGTTTAGATGTAGTAATGTCAATATGGATGTTGAAATCACCAAGAAGGATAATTCTCTGAGAGTAAGAGCTTAGGTGGGTCAAAAGTTCAATCAGATCGGATAAGAAGGATGCATTGTATTTTGGGGGACGATAAAGAACAATGAGTGAGACAGGACCTGATTCCGTTATTAGTTTAAGAGCCAGGCACTCAAGACAATGGGCAGTCAATTGGGATTCTTTTAATGTTTAAGTCTTCTCTGATAATTACTGCCAGCCCGTCTCCTTGTCCTGAGCTGCGAGGCTCTGAGTGGAAAGTGAAACCAATTGGAGTCGCCTCTGTGAGAGACGCAAATTCGTTTGGTTTTTGCCAAGTCTCCGTTAAACACAGAATATACAAGCAGAAGTTAAGTTACAGTTTAAACAATGTATTAGTATTATTGATAATATTCATGAATAATAACAAAATGCAAAGTACATTTGAATATTGGCAACCATACAACCTGATTAAATGGTGATATGTAGTTCAGGTGGCATACAGACTTGTAGTTACTTAAATGTCTCTATTTAAGGCATCATTGGTGCTCAGCTTTCAGCCACGTGTCTGTTCAAAATTGCTTTGTCTAAATTACAAATAAAGATATACAGTACAAAACATTTATCAAGTTATATGTAAAATCTCACATCACAACACTCCACCCCGATGAATGTTTTGTACAATGTCTTTCTAAACAGTCTTAATTGTTTAAAGAGTCTGTTGAATAACTTGTGCTTTGGTTTGCAGTATTTGCTCTCCCAGTGTTAAAAGTTGTCCATGACCATTTGTCCATTATATATCTTCTTTATTTCAAAGACAATCTGAAGAACTTGGATGCGCTTCTGATGACTTGTATCTCCTGCAGCTTGCTTCAACTGTTTGTTTAGCTTTCTGCAGTCTTCATATGTCATCAGATCTGGTGGTTCAAAATGAGACAAGTCCACACCTTCCACTAAACTAAACATACTGCAATTTAAGTCTATTGTGAATTCCTAAAAATTACCTGGTTTTGTGTCTAACTGCTAATTAGACCCCTGTCCCAAACTATCTGTTTAAGCATATGCAGCTATGCAATTAATATAAAAATTTGAAAGGTAACATGCCACAGGTGCCAGTACAACCAGTTCTGCCCAAGTGAGAGCACATGTGCCACTGCATAAACTGTTCATAAAACCAACATCTGTGGCCCCTCTTCACACATTTGGGGTTGATTTAGTTGCCTCTTGTGCTTCCTACCCATGGTGCAACTCTTGACTGCCATCAGCCTTTACCAGTATAGACTGGCATCACCACCATGAGATACCACAGCAATGCAACTCATCATCATTCCCCCTGTAGGCCACCCCTAGAGTTGTTTGCTCACCATATGCGTACTCGTTGTGCTAAACACCTCGGTTCAGAATTGGCCCACTGATCCAGGGCTTCTGTATTTTCCCAATTAGACTTTACCTAAACATCGGAGCCCATATGACTTGCAAATGTACCAGCTGCACCTGCATCTCTTTGATAATAGTATTAATGATATTAATTATCCCACTTAATTAATTAATACCCAGAATGTATACTTTATGAACCCAAAATTAATCCCCTTATTTTGGCTTTCCTAACTGGTTTGTTCAGTTTCCACCTCTTGGAATATAAATTTGCTGCAGTAATGAACAAACCTTTCCTTTTAAACTATAGCTATTCTGACTAGCCTTATTATTGCATGGCTTGTGGACTTGTTACTCACTTAAACCCCAGTAAGTGTCTTTTTCTTGCTGTCTGTTCAGTTCTTCTTCATGTCTTTGTCTTTAGTCTTTGTCTTTGGTCTTTTCCTGTTTCTTTTTTTCATTCCGCTGTGTAGGCAGGTCTGCAAAATGGAAGGTGACAAAGCAGTTTCTGTCCATCTCATCTTTTTGGTTGTTATCTTGGTGCCAACACTCAAACTTTGCTTCCAGGCATTCATTGGAACAGCTTGGCCACACTGCCACTCCACTCCAATGTGCTAATGGTAACCCAATCTCCTGCATGGATTTTACTCTGCTAATTGCCTTCACTATTTATTACCTGCACAAACCCAAAGTCCGTAAAACCTTACAATAGAAGTTGCACTATTACAAAAGGCCAGAAAATTGAAACAGAAATAACTATTTTCCCTTTCCTGTCTTCTTGCGCTACCCTTCTATTTTTTCATTGCCTGTGTGTCCTTTTTTTATTTTATTGTATGGTAACTGCTACCTGAAAGTGTGGACTAAAACCTCTCCAAAATCCCAATTCTAAATCCAGCATCTCTCCTAAAACTGACCTGTGTTCTTTACTAAAGACCAGCTCACTTTTCTCCATTTTATTACAGAAAGATTCATAGGCTGTCTTTTTAAACAACTGGTCAGTCAGGTTTCGATTTACTGAACCGAAGTGTGTGTGCTTTTTAACTCCTGCTGGCCCCAGCACAGCTATTAGGACTTTCACCTCCCTGTGCATTCCTGACTTGCTGCCTGAGTTTGTAAACCTTCCTGCTGCACCATCCCCATCCTTTGTTCTTTGGCTTGTCCTGTTTCATTCAAACCAAATCCTAAACTGGTGCACTTTCTTACCAACTCAGCCATTCTTGCATTAGCACTTTTAGACCTTTCACACACAAACACTTGAATTCCCTTAATTTCCACTGTTCCTTGTTTTAATTCCACACTTTTTTTACTCAGTACCAATATGCCATTATCCATTTCATGCCCTCTAGTCAACAACTGCCATTCACACTCACCAGCTTCTCTGCCTTCTATCTGATTTCTTTGTCCTAAATCAAATTTCAGTGCAGCACTAGTTACCTTTCTTAATAGTTGTGAAATATCTATCGGTGTAGCATGTTCTTTAAACACTGAATAGACCTCAGAATTACCTGAAGATTGTGGTGCTGTGGAAAATAATAATGGAAGAAAACATCCTTGCTGTTTTCCCTTCCTTTCCTGCATCTCATTTTCCTCACACTCACATTCCCACTCTTTATCTGAGCACCCATCTCTCTCATGTAAGTCACCCACCCATGTTTTAGGGTTCCATTCAGATCCCATTACTATTGCCCTAACGTTCACCATGGGTGGTTTTCTCTCCTTGTTCCTCCTGTTTTCTGTGCTTTCCACTTCAGCAGTGGGTGTTCTACATGATGGCACTTCACAATTTTCACACCAACTGTTACATCGTTCAAAACTTTCACACAACATTCCATTTTCACTTTCAGTCACTTTGTTATTTTCTTTTTCACACTGATCGTCCTTATTACCAATAATACAAGACAGTAAATCTCTTATAACAGCAGCTGTCTTCTTTATAACTGATCTCTGTTTTCCTGCTTTTAATCCTTCCAGCCCCCTTCCATTTTGTGGCAGCTCAGCTCAACTTCTGCTTTCTCTACCTGCACTACAGGTTTGCATTTCCTAGCTTTAGCCTGCTTGTCTCTGCCACTCCACTGGAAGATGGCTGACTTTAATTTAAATTTAGGCATTTCTGAGTCTACATTTATAATCTAATACAATTTGCCACCTTCGTAAGTAACCTAAACCAAAATAGATATAACAAGGCGATATCCCTCCCATTGTGATATGGCGGTAAGAAATCACATAATAGAAAATAACTTAGCTTTCTTTAATGATGATTTACGTGGCATTAGAGACGAAGGAAGCCATAGCAAGAGTATTATTGAAATAGGATCTCGATGTATACAGTCTGCCATTTTCGTCGATGTGCTGGAAGGATTTTTAGGATCGGATGATGATATCTCCCATCCATCTGTCGGCTTCAAAATTGTGCCAGGCAATGTGCCAAGGCTTTATACTCTTTCTCCATGTGCAGGCCCTCAATTAGGTAAATCATGCCATTCCAAACAAGGCCCCGAGAGGATCCAATATCATGCTGACTTTTGTTGTTGTCCCTTTCTCTCTTCAAATGCTTGCCTAGCAGGTCTAAATGATGAGTCCCGGTCTGCTAAATCTGGCCTATACATGTGAGTGGATTTTTAAAATAATTTTGGTGCAGAGGACAGTGACATTAAACTTATATTCTGATTACATAGGCCCTTTGTTATGTTGTGTTGTGTGCAGCTTCATGGAGGAGAGCGTTACTGTTTGTGGCACAAGAGTTTAGCTGCTGAAATTGCCTTCTTGAAGTAATGGCTACTTGTTAACCTTTATAGCCCACTGGCCCACAGTTTGGCTTGGCGGAGACATTAATATTAATTATAATAATAATAATGAATCCTTTACATTTAGCTATTAGGTGGTGAAGTGCTGAGAGGCAGTGAGCCAATCAGAGACAGAGGATGATGAGAGGTCAGAGTGACCAGGCCATGGATGGCAGTTTAGCCTGGACATCGGGACACATCCCACTCTTTGAACGATGCTCAGGGTCTTTGATGACCACAGAGAGTTAGGACCTCAGTTTTACGTCTCATCTGAAGGATGGCACCATTTTTACTGCAGTGTCCCCGTCACTGCACTGGGGCATTGGGTTCCACGCACAGACCACAGGGTAAGCGCCCCCTGCTGGCTTCACCAATACCCCTTCCATCAGCAGTAACCCAAGATCTTCCCAGGTGGTCTCCTATCCAAGTCCTCACCAGGCCTGAAGATCCTTAGTTTCAGGTGGGTGGCCTCTTCTGAAGGGCAGGTGCTGTGGTTTCAGATCCACAAAGAGAAAGTGGCTGTGAGTTCTCAGCGTTTAACTTTAAGAGAGCCATTGTAGAGATTTTTAGTCATTTTGGAGAGTGGGGGTCCTGGGTCCCCTCAGAAGGCTCCTTAGAGATCAGTGAGTGTGTGCGCCTCTCTGACAGAATACGAGGGTGCAGCTCATTTTAAAGGAATTCTAACATCTCATGATTGGTTTAAAGTCACTTCTAGTCACAAAATCAGGACCTGCTCACAGTCAAGTTATTCTGTCTATCTCAGCGCTCATTCCTTGAATTGAATTACAGCTCTTTCATGAATTGAATTTACAGTCCATTTCATGCCTTGTGACTCAAGACGTTTGCTGAGTGGCCTCAAGTCAGATGTCTGATTCACACCTTTATCATCAGATGGACTACTGGCAGATTCTGGTGGAGTTCAGTCACTTAGTTTGGACTGTTAGTGAGAGAAGGTACAGCTGGACGTCTGCTAAATCTGCTACCTTAACAGGCCTGCTGGGCCGCTAAAGCCTAGAAGTATGGCCAATGCCCATTTTGTCCTTCATCAGGTAGTTCATGTGCTCTTCAGTCTCTGATCTCACTCCATCTTGCTTTTCTTGCAGCTCCAGTTCCTCCTGTTAGAGCAGAAAGGAGAGTCAACCTTGTGAAGATGATGAAGATCTTTGGTGTTCTCCTAGTGGTCGGCCTCGTATCCCTTTCTGTTTACCGTAAGTATCCTCTGTACTGATGTGGCATTGAAAAGTGAAGGTAATGTGAATGCTTTGTGTATTTCTTATATACGCAGTCATTGGCCCTTAGGAGGACTTGCTCATTACCTCAAAACAGCTAATCATGTGCTTGTCATTCAGTGTACATAGTGGGGTCATCTGGAGGAATAACAGGCTCAAATGAAGATGAATTTCTGGGGTGCCAACCCGGCCATCCCTGTTTACTTCTAAGTCCAAACAGAAACAAACACTCGATAGCATAAAAGAAAACAAAACTATTGCCACAGTAACAAAGTGAGTGGCATTAATCAGCTTTCTTGTCTGCCATCTGACAGTCATGGAGCTCCTTAGCTCTGGTCGCTCTGGATAGACGTGACACTTCCTTCTGGGATGTCAAGTTCTCAGAGCTCAGGGACTGGAAGGTGTGGAGTCAGTTGGCCTCATTGGGTGTTTCTCTGTACTTTGGTGGAATAAAAGGACAAGTCAGTTCGCCACAGCGCCCCCTCCTGGCCCAGGGTGGTACCACATACCTGGAAGAACTTGGATGGTGAGCCTCTGACGATCATGTGTGACAATAGCAATTGGGACCTTATGTAAAACTGAAGGTGAATAGAAATCTGAACGAGCTACTTAAACACAGCAATGAGATTTATTAACACTAGAATTAGTGCTCACTTTAAATCCCTACCACCATAAACCCCCCCAAAAAATGGACAAGAAGTTCTCCCAGTTCCTGCCTTGATTGACTATCAGGGAATGAGCTACTCAGAATTGTAAGGTGAAATAATTTGATGTGTGTTCTGTCTCTACAACAATAACAATCTCTGTAAATACATCGTTAAAACAGAAATGTTTTCCTGTTTTAGTAATAAATGACAACATGTAGACATGAAGTGTATAATGTGTGAATGCTGACGGCCAAATATCAAATAAACACTTTCACAAAAGGTACAAGTGCACTGCGACAGCTTCCTTGGTGCCCCAGAGCAGCCATCAGTCGAGGTCATTCTTGGTAGTGAGAACCAATCAGATCGCTTTCTGCTACCAAGATTCTACCAAGAATTGAAAGCTCGGGCCAATCACAGCCTGTATCAGCTACCAAGAATTGGCGAATCACGGCTCGTGTTGGCTACCAAAACTCAGAAAGGGCGGGCCGGCCTCTTGTCAGTTACTGTATTCTGTAAAGCTTGTTGAGTCGGCACACAGACGCTGGGCGATTTGCGTTTCATGTTGAACTTTCTAAAAATGTTACTCACGAGTGTCGGTTTGTGCAGATATATTTACATTCAAGAACACATTTCTGAATGAGCTTTAAAAATAAAAATATGAAGTGCTGTATAATTATAAAAATACAAATCATACAAAGCAAAAAAAAAATTGTTAACTTCATCTTTGCAATTTAAAAACTTTTTTTTTTTTAATTAAATTGTTTGGGTGAGTTCATTTTATCTGAGAAGACAGATGAACTATGAGTGCATATTTCCTACAGAAAGCCCAAGGAAAGTCTTTCTGGTATATAAAGACCAATAATTCTTAATGAATTACTACAGTAAAAATTATATATAACAATACAATATAACAATAACTACAAAGAGGACTATTTCATTTATGTTAGGTAGAATGCCCAAAGGGGACTGGGCGGTCTCGTGGCCTGGAACCCCTACAGATTTTATTTTTTTTCTCCAGCCTTCTGGAGTTTTTTTTTTGTTTTTTCTGTCCACCCTGGCCATCGGACCTTACTCCTTTTTATGTTAACTAAGGTTGTCTTATTTTAATTTCTTATTTGTCTTTTATTCTTCTTTTCTTCATTATGTAAAGCACTTTGAGCTACTTTTTGTATGAAAATGTGCTATATAAATAAATGTTGTTGTTGTTGTTGTTGTTGTATAATAATCCATCCATCCATCCATTTTCCAACCCACAGAATCCAAACACAGGGTCACGGGGGTCTGCTGCAGCCAATCCCAGCCAAGACAGGGCACAAGGCAGGAACCAATCCTGGGCAGGGTGGCAACCCCCCGCAGGACACACACAAACACACACACACACACACAAACTAGGGCCAATTTAGAATCAGCAATCCACCTAACCTGCATGTCTTTGGACTGTGGAAGGAAACCCACGCAGACACGGGGAGAACATGCAGACTCCTATATTAACATTGATGTTATAAAATATGCTAATAAAATAGACCTACACCTTTAATACTTAGATGATTCTGATCATGCTGTAGAACAGCATATACTGTATATATGCTGTCGACTGTATATATATATATATATATATTATATATATATATACGTACTGTATATATATGGAAGCGAATGTCTGTGATATGGTTTCCATATCTGCAGCTGGAGATCCACAAAGGGAGAAAAAATGAATGACGTATCATAAAGTAGCTTCTGGGTCGAGGGATATAAAAGGACTGGGGGAGATCCAGCAGGGAGTTGGGAGGGTGTGGAACGGAGGATTAGGATTTGAGATGAATTGGGGAGTGGAGTGGAGGTGCTTTGTGCACAGTATCATTATATTAAATGTAATTATTGTACTTTTACCTGGTGTCAGAACGTGTTGTCTGCGTGTTCAGGGATTGACAGCACTTATTGTCTGTCACACAATATATAGTAAAACTTACTTAGTGGAATGTGGGGGGGCAGTGAGGTGGGGGGGCTAAGTCAGTGTGATGGGGGGGGGGTTATTGGTTGTAAAGATTTTATTTATTATGAACATGTTCTTTCTAAGTTTGCATATGCTGGGTTTATGTCCAAATGTTTGTTAATGGCGTTTTTGTTTGATAGTCGAGATTCAGCCAGCTCTCTGGCACGTTTAGTACTGGCCTTGATTCTGACTTGTACATTGTCCCAGTTAAATGTCTGTCCTGTTGATTTAGTATGCGTGTAGATCAATGACAGTGAGTCTTTTCTTCTGATGGCGTTGCGATGTTCCTGTATGCGAGTTGCGATTCTTTTTCAAGTTTGTCTTCTGTATACCGCTGAGCAAGAACTGCATGGAATGTTCTAAAGTGCGTTTCGTGTTTCTGCTGTCGAGTTCTTGTTTTTAGCATTAAAGAGGGCCGTGCGCAGATTGTTGGTGGGTTTGTGTGCTAATCTGACGCCTGACTTGGCCAGGATGAGCTCTGCACCTTCAGACACCTTGTGGTGATAAGGGAGTGAGTGCCAGGTGGGCTGGGGGTTCAGGTTCACGTCGATTGTTTGCTGAGTTTTATGGCGTCTTCTGTGTAAGCTCCGATTAATGAATGTTTTTCAGTATCCGTGTGAAGTGAAAAGATGGAAAAGATAGCGTCTCTCATGTATTTTTGTTTCCTTCGTATTACAGTGGGTGTGGACTCTTCTGAATAGAGTTTTAACACAGCTCCGTTTATGAGATACTGGGTGGTTGCTGGTGAAGTGGAATATCTTGTCTGCGTAGCATTCTTACGGTAAACACTTGTGGTCAGGGTGGCGTCATTATTTCTTTCAATGTAGATGTCCAGGAAGCTGATGCAAATAAATAAATAAATAAATATATATTTTCATATCATTCGTAGTCTGAATCACAATCTGATTCTATAGGTGGTTACCTACCAAGTACCGCTTGTGGTTGGTCAGCAAGTCGGCTAACATCCTCCTGGTAGGTAACCACCCATAGAATCAGATTGTGATTCACACTACGAATGCCATGAATGTAATTACCCCGATCTACATGCTGTCAAATGAACGAACCACACGCCGTGGCGCAGCGTTACGGGCTTTGTCTCTGGTGCTGACGTCCGAGGTTCGATTCACCGAGAGGGGGGTGCAGTGAGTGTGTCCGCCTGAGGAGCCCAGAAATAGGACGAAACACGTGTCGTGTACTCTTTGTATTACTTGACAGTAAAACTATTTTCAAACATACTGTATATATATAAATAAAATATAAATATAAATTAATTACGTGGTGTGTGTGCTGTTTACTATAAGTATATCAACATTTAACTTTGCAATATTTCCAAATATTTATTTTTACCTACTTCAAATTAATTTGAAGGACGTGTGCTTTGCAAACGCTGGAGGCTGTTGAGAGTTTTACTTCTGTTCTGTGGTGTGAGATTTAAATAAAAGGAATACATTTTGCTCTTAAAAACTTGGGTTTTGGTTGCCACTAAGGAACCGTGTGGGGATTTTTAAAGCTTTTTTCCCTTTGGAAGTTTTTTTTTGCTTTTTTTTCGCCCGCACAAGAGCAAAAGTAGCTGGGAGTTTGAAGGTGCGCTTGATAAAGTTCCTTGTACCTGTACCTGCACTTGTTATCTGTATTTGAATTTGCATCGAGGAGGTCGGATAGAAGGCAGCAGTCACTAGTGATGGGCGGACTGAAGTCTCACGAAGGATCAACACGTTTGAAGTAATTGTGTCGGAAATCGTCTCGAAGCTTCGAAGCATTTGACACTCAGCTCTCTAGTGACACCTCCTGGCCATTTTCATTAACGTTACACAAACTTATGATCCACTTCAATGACGTCAGTTAAAATTCTTATTGCTTTTACTTTTTCGCTGCTACAGACTGACAACGAAGAGAAGGGATCGTCAGCAGCTTGTAGTGTGTGATGTCTAAAAAATATAAATATATATAAAATATATAACTAACGCCGACTGGCAGAATGCACTAAACGATAGCAAGAGTTAAACAAAATAAGACGCCTCACAAATGGATCCCCGGCTCTTTCAATTAGTATTTACTTTTGCACTGTATCGTTATAATCGTTCCTGTTATTAGTATTATACTGTAACCCTGATCTTTTCTTGAGATCACATTTAATAGCCTTAAATATTTTCTTTGGTCTGACTTAATTAAAACTGAGTAGACAGAAAATAAAGGTTTATCCCTGTACTTTGCCATGATATAGGTAAGCACATTTGAGAAAGAAAACGTGAAATCCTTAAATCACAGATGGTATTATTCGATCAAGTATTGAAATATTTCATTTATTAATACTTTACAATATTTTGTGGAGCACAAAAGTAACGAGTTCGGTATGAAGAAAGGACGCCGTCAGTGGCTCAACTGGCTAAGGTGGTTGCTTTTCAAATTCTGAGCGTAGTCCTAGCCGGAGCTCGATCCGAATTAAAGACTCATCAAAATTAATAATAATAAAAGAAATGATCAGGTTGTCAAATCTTTCTAACCAATTTGAACTAAACAATTTTGAGAGATACTATGGAAGGATCACATAAGAGATCTGTTCGGGAATCATCTCCACTTAGAACCGCCATCAAAATGCGATGACTAATTGCGTAAGGCAGCTCACGTATTTACATTAATTCATCTTCTATTCATCGCCATGTGACGTCCATGAGCCCCTCCATTGAATAAGGTGATATTGAATTTGCTCTGCTGCACCAAACATTCAAAGGTGTCAATCCGGAGGACATCAGAGAGGCTGAGAGACACGGCGCAGATCAGTCACCAGCACACCGACACACACGGGACACTCCGAGGTGAGCATTGTAATTATAAAACGATACACACTCTGTAGTTGAAATCGAAAGTGTAATGTGAATACGTGCTGCCCAACTAATTACAACTGACATTCAAACAGAAAGAGCAGCCAGTGTGGACGCCTTTGTGGTGAAAAGAGAACCCGGCGATTTTTACGGAGGTCGGCATTAAAGATCCTCTTGTGTGCTGAGGCAACAGAAAGCAGCGGGATAAACACATCTGGACCTGCTGTTGAAAAAGCATTTACTTTTAACAGCAGCACCCCTCCCTCGTGAACACATCTTCAGGGTCCGGATAGGTGATCAGTAAAATGTTGTCTTAGTCACAGCACAGTGCAATAATAACACATTTCCTAAAACATATAGTTGTCCAGTCTGTATCATTCCTAAGCAATCATCCAGTTACAGAGACGCAATCCCAGTTACTAACACATTTACCGTGTAGCCCCCCCCCACAATCAAACACTCAAAGTAAGAACACATTTCACCTTATTAATTTAATATTTAAAAATGTAAACCGCTATAACAGTTGAAATCGTCACTGAAATATTTTTTTTGTTATAGACATAAAAGAAGATGCCCATTTCCATTCGATAGATCTTCACTAGTGTTCTCGGTCCACGGAGGAATTTACTGTTAAATGAAAAAAGAAAAACAGACTCCTTTGGGTCACAAGTCATAATGGGTGGACGTGGGACCCGAACCCACGCAAGTCTTATTATAGCGCATCCTACTGTTGTCAGCAGAGTTAATGTACATAATGTATGTTTATTATGTGTGTACAGTGCATCCGAAAAGTATTCACAGCTCATCACTGTTTCCACATTTTGTTATGTTACAGCCTTATTCCAAAATGGATTAAATTCATTTTTTTTCCTCAGAATTCTACACACAACACCCCATAATGACAACGTGAAAAAAGTTTACTTGAGGTTTTTGCAAATTTATTAAAAATAAAAAAATTGAGAAATCCCATGTCCATAAGTATTCACAGCCTTTGCTCAATACTTTGTCGATGCCCCTTTGGCAGCAATTCCAGCCTCAAGTCTTGTTGAATATGATGCCACAAGCTTGGCACACCTATCCTTGGCCAGTTTGGCCCATTCCTCTTTGCAGCACCTCTCAAGCTCCATCAGGTTGGATGGGAAGCGTCGGTGCTCAGCCATTTTAAGATCTCTCCAGAGATGTTCAATGGGATTCAAGTCTGGGCTCTGGCTGGGCCACTCAAGGACATTCACAGAGTTGTCCTGAAGCCACTCCTTTGATATCTTGACTGTGTGTTTAGGGTCGTTGTCCTGCTGAAAGATGAACCGTCACCCCAGTCTGAGGTCAAGAGCACTCTGGAGCAGGTTTTCATCCAGGATGTCTCTGTACATTGCTGCAGTCATCATTCCCTTTATCCTGACTAGTCTCCCAGTTCCCCACAGCATGATGCTGCCACCACCAAGCTTCACTGTAGGGATGATATTGGCCTGGTGATGAGCGGTGCCTGGTTTCCTTCAAACGTGACGCCTGGCATTCACACCAAAGAGTTCAATCTTTGTCTCATCAGACCAGAGAATTTTCTTTCTCATGGTCTGAGAGTCCTTCAGGTGCCTTTTGACAAACTCCAGGCAGCTGCCATGTGCCTTTTACTAAGGAGTGGCTTCCGTCTGGCCACTCTACCTTACAGGCCTGATTGGTGGATTGCGCAGAGATTGTTGTCCTTCTGGAAGGTTCTCCTCTCTCCACAGAGGACCTCTGGAGCTCTGACAGAGTGACCATCGTGTTCTTGGTCACTTCCCTGACTAAGGCCCTTCTCCCCCGATCGCTCAGTTTAGATGGCCGGCCAGCTCTAGGAAGAGTCCTGGTGGTTTTGAACTTCCACTTACGGATGATGGAGGCCACTGTGCTCATTGGGACCTTCAAAGCAGCAGACATTTTTCTGTAACCTTCCCCAGATTTGTGCCTCAAGACAATCCTGTCTCGGAGGTCTACAGACAATTCCTTTCACTTCATGCTTGGTTTGTGCTCTGACATGAACTGTCAACTGTGGGACCTTCTATAGACAGGTGTGTGCCTTTCCAAATCAGGTCCAGTCAACTGAATTTACCACAGGTGGACTCCAATGAAGCTGCAGGAACATCTCAAGGATGATCAGGGGAAACAGGAGGCACCTGAGCTCAATTCTGAGCTTCATGGCAAAGGCTGTGAATACTTATGTACATGTGCTTTCTCAATTTTTTTATTTTTAATAAATTTGCAAAAACCTCAAGTAAACTTTTTTCACGTTGTCATTATGGGGTGTTGTATGTAGAATTCTGAGGAAAAAAATGAATTGAATCCATTTTGGAATAAGGCTGTAACGTAACAAAATGTGGAAACAGTGAAGCGCTGTGAATACTTTCCGTACCCACTGTATATATATATATATATATATAATTAACTACGTGGTGTGTGTGCTGTTTACTAGAACACATGTAGTTGTTTTGCGCTAAGTGTATCAACATTTCCCTTTGTAATATTTCCAAATATTTATTTTCACCTACTTCAAATTAATTAAATGTCAGCATCAACTAGAATACAGTATATTACTTCCCAAATTGTATAAACACATACAAACACAAGGCAGTGCACTATTATTATTTATTCATTTTTATTGTGCCCCTCTTGATTATCTGTGCAGTGGTCTGAGCCCACGGTGAAGGTGCTACATAGGTAAGTGAAATGCATTATTATTCTATATATATAAAAGTCAATGTGTGTATCTATGTTCCAGCATCACGTCCGAACGGCTGGAGCGATTTTCATGAAACTTGGTGCACATGTTTCTCAATGGTCGACTAAAGACACTGCCGGGGGAAATCAGCCCTAACCCACCCCCTTCTGGGTATGGTGGGGGGTGATCTTATGGTCTTGTATGCATGTTATCATTCAGTTGACACTCGGAACGACCACCAGAGGGCGAACTGGAGGCGACTGCCAGCATTCTTTATGTTTGAGCGCCACCTGCCGGGCGCCTGTTGCTTTTGAAATTTTAAGTAGAGTTCTACTCGTCCAAGTGTTTGTTTGTCTGTTCGGCCTCGGAAGTGAGACGCAGAGTCAGGGTGAGGACTCCAGCTCCGAGGATACGCAAGCGATGCCAGCACATCGACAAAAGGAAACCTCCTAAGAAAGACAGTCGCTTAGCTGCTAATGCACTAACGATGTGAGCAGGTCGGCAACACGAATCCTCACAGCAGACAGATGGCCAGAGTAGTTGTGACGATTTTAATACTTTCTAGGATGCCGTGCTTTTAACAGTACTGGCTTACACAGTTAAGATATAGCAGGCGACTGCCAGCATTCTTTATGTTTGAGCGCCACCTCCCGTGTCCCTGTTGCTTTTCAAATTTAATAGAGTTGGGTTGTTCCGAGCGTCAACTGGATGATAACATACATACAAGTCCGCAAAACAAGCACTTTAGAATTTATTATTTGTTAATTTATTTTTATTTTTAAAGGTGTGTTTTTTAAATTATGTTTTTCTCAAACAATTAAATAATAAAAAAAACTTTATTTTCCTCCCGGGCAACGCTGAGTATTTCAGCTACTTTGTTATAATTATGATTCAATGGAATGGGCAGGCAGTTTGTTTAAGTGTGATTTTAACTCTGCTCGTTGTCCATGTGTTACTCTGACAAATCAATCATTCATTAAACAGTTTTTGTTTAATCGATAAAAAACAATAAACAACTACATCTGCAAAGTAGGATTCAAAGCACTGTTCGTTGAAGAGAAAGGTTTTCTAATTTTTTTTATTTATTTCAGAGATACAGTATATTGTTCCATTCAGCAATGTTGCATGAGTCGGATTCGAACCCGAATTGCTGTGATCATTTTTGGTAGATCGTCTCTCAAGCCCCAGAGAACCCACGAGTCGATGTAATTCTTGGTAGAGAGAACCAATCAGATCACTTTCTGCGAGTAGCATCCACTTGCAGAGCCACAGCACCAGACGTCACCGCACTTGT
The DNA here is from genome assembly GCF_900747795.2 of Erpetoichthys calabaricus. Lineage (NCBI taxonomy): Eukaryota > Metazoa > Chordata > Cladistia > Polypteriformes > Polypteridae > Erpetoichthys > Erpetoichthys calabaricus. The sequence goes on from NC_041405.2 coordinate 163,819,843, forward strand.
AGACCCAAGTAGATATCGCTGCAGACCGGAGTAAAATGGGCGTGGATATCATGTTCGACTTCAGCCAATCATATATTAAATTTGTGAACGTCAGGCACTGATCAGCCAATCGAAAATTTAAACGTCGCGGTCAATCACCTTTTTATTTAACAAATCGCCAATCGGTGTTATTTGTCATTCATGCTCCACTTTAGTCAATTGCCTTATGGATACGTAAAAAGAAAGGTGGGAGTAATTTCTAAAGGTGGACGGTCAAGATAAAGTGACTGTAAGAGACGGAGTGTATACAGTATTCGTAAAATACATCTGCGACGATTGTCTACTAGTGCCACTATCTTACACTATAGTACTCTGTTGAGTGCATTATTAAGATTGCAGTATATTTTTACCACCGTCATTTATGATTAGCGATTCTGAAAAAATAGTGATAATAAAAGTTTGGATATGAGATATTCATTGTTACTAAACAACGTCTGAAGAAAATTTAAATGAACATAACAATACAAATTTGTGTCTGCCTAATTTTAATGGATTGACGTGGACTTAAGTGTGGGCTCTACTTCACTGAGTCAGTCAGATTAAAACAAATATTTAGCTGTTGTTGTTTACTCGAATGTCCAAATGAAATAGTCGCCTACACTTAACAAGTCACCTTAAAGACGGGCTATAAACGTATTACAATTTTAAACGTTGAATAAACTGTCAGAGTTAAATTTTTACTTCTGTAATACACAATCCTAAAATGTGTTTTATTTCTCTCATTACTATTTATCAACGTTTATTTATTTAAGTATTCCTAATATTCCATTGTCCCACCCCCCTTCAGATCAGATCAGATCAGCCTCTGTCCTTTGTTTGCTGATGTCAATATTCTGCGCTCTTCATGTCTGTTCTCAACACACCAGCAGCTCCAGTGAGTTTCTTGCCTGTGGATCTCATAGTCAAGTTTGTTTTTAGCTGTATTATGATTACAGAATATTACAAATCACATACTTGACACTCTCACATTCAGGTATTGGGGAGGAGACAACGTTAAGAAAGCTGGCAATAAAATTGTGACTTTAAAGAATCCATTGGCTGTCTCTACATGTTATAAATGTTAAATGTAAGAAACACAGTTATCATAGTGCTAATAGTCACCTTTCAATTTATTATTTTTATAATGAAGTTTACTATGTTAAACGATCTGTGAAGAGCAAATATTATGCCTTAAAAAGAGTAATAAGTTTGCAGTTTTTGTGACTGTGCACCTGTTAATCAGGGTATTCAATTATTTGACTTAATTGGAACTTTATTATTTTTGGGACTTTAAATACCTCTTTAAGATCATCAAATATATGTTTATTAAAATGCATATTATTTATGCAAATGTTTGTAGTTCATATCTCATTGAGCCTCCATTTGACTCCATCAGGTCCTACTGGTGTGTTGAACACGTCAGCCTGTCTTTAGGGTCTCTGAGACTGGAGGAGGTCAGGAGTCCAACTGTGCAGCAGGCACTGATGGGCATCAGCATCACGACTGGTAACAAGATAGAGATGGCAGAGAGTTCAGCTGGACATCATCCTGTATGACTACCCAAGCAAACAGCATATTAAGAGCACACCGAGTCTGTATACTCCAGTATGGCCCTGACATAACACCCTGCACAGCTGTAAACGACTCCACTTAACTGGTCATTTAACACACACTACACTGAGTCTGTCAAGTCATAGCCATTAAATAATTCAATCTGAACAACTGGGAATTTATTTTGACTGATATTTCTGGTAAGGCATTTTATTTTCTTGTTTGTCATAAATTTAAACTGAAAAACTGGTTTCCTATAGCATATATATATATATATATACTGCTCAAAAAAATGAAAGGAGCCCTTTTTAATGAGAGTAAAGCATCAAGTCAATGAAACTTCTGGGCTGTTGATCTGGTCAGTGAAGCAGCAGAGGGGCTTGTTCATCAGTTTCAGCTGCTTTGGTGCACTAGAGGGGGGCAACAATGAGACGACCCCCACAACAGGAATGAATGGTTTAACAGGTGGAAGAGGCCACTGACATTTTTCCCTCCTCATCTGTTTTGTCACTCATTTTGCATTTTGGCTATGGTCAGTGTCACTATTGGTAGCATGAGGCCATACCTGCACCCTACAGAGGTGGCACAGGTAGTCCAACTTCTCCAGGATGGTGGACACATCAATATGTGCCATTGCCACAAGGTTTGCTGTGTCTCCCAGCACAGTCTCAAGGGTATGGAGGAGATTCCAGGAGACAGATATACAGTTCCTCTAGGAGGGCTGGACAGGGCTCCTTGTAGAAGGTCCTTAACCCATCAGCAGGACCCACTGGTATTTTTGGCAAGGAGGAACAGGATGGGCACTGCCAGACCCTACAAAATGACCTCCAGCAGGCAGGCCACTGGTATGAATGTCTCTGAGCAAACAATCAGAAACAGACTTCATGAGGGTGGCCTGAGGGCCCAATGTCCTTTAGTGGGCACCGTGGAGCTCGATTGGCATTTACCAAAATTGGCAGGTCCACCACTGGCATCCTGTGCTTTTCACAGATACAACAACAACATTTATTTCTATAGCACATTTTCATACAAAAAGTAGCTCAAAGTGCTTTACATAATGAAGAGAAGAAAAATAAAAGACAAAATAAGAAATTAAAATAAGACAACATTAGTTAACATAGAAAGGAGTAAGGTCCGATGGCCAGGGTGGACAGAAAAAACAAAAAAAAAAAACTCCAGAAGGCTGGAGAAAAAAATAAAATCTGTAGGGGTTCCAGGCCACGAGACCACCCAGTCCCCTTTGGGCATTCTACCTAACATAAATGAAATAGTCCTCTTTGTAGTTCGGGTTTTTCATGGAGTCACTTGATGCTGATGGTCATACAGACTTCTGGCTTTTAATCCATCCATCATTGTTGGAACATCATGGTGCTTTGGGTAGATGGTGGTGGCGCACGCCACCACCAACAGGACACCGGAAAAGGAAACAGAAGAGAGAGTAGGGGTTAGTACAGATTTTGAATGAATAGTTATTATAATGAATTAGATATACAGAGTATCAGGATTAAATTACAGTGAAGTTATGAGAAGGCCATGTTACAGTAATGTGTTTTCAGCAGTTTTTTAAAGTGCTCCACTGTATTAGCCTGGCGAATTCCTACTGGCAGGCTATTCCAGATTTTAGGTGCATAACAGCAGAAGGTCACCCGCCTCACCACTTCTTTTAAGTTTTGCTCTTGGAATTCTAAGGAGACACTCAGTTGAGGATCTGAGGTTACGATTTGGAATATAAGATGTCAGACATTCCGATATATAAGCCGGGGCGAGATTATTTAAAGCTTTATAAACCATAAGCAGAATTTTAAAGTCAATCCTGAATGACACAGGTAACCAGTGTAGTGACATCAAAACTGGAGAGATGTGTTCGGATTTTCTTTTCCTGGTAAGGATTCTAGCAGCTGCATTCTGCACTAATTGCAAACGATTGATGTCTTTTTTGGGTAGTCCTGAGAGTAGTGCGTTACAGTAATCTAGCCGACTGAAAACAAACGCATGAACTAATTTCTCTGCATCTTTCGATGATATAAGAGGTCTAACTTTTGCTATGTTTCTTAGGTGAAAAAATGCTGTCCTAGTGATCTGATTAATATGCGATTTAAAATTCAGATTACAATCAACGGTTACCCCTAAGCTTTTTACCTCCGATTTGACTTTTAATCCTAATGCATCCAGTTTATTTCTAATAGCCTCATTGTATCCATTATTGCCAATCACTAAGATTTTGGTTTTTTTCTTTATTTAGTTTGAGAAAGTTACTATTCATCCATTCTGAGATACAGGTTAGACATTGTGTTAGCGAATCAAGAGATTTAGGGTCATCAGGTGCTATTGATAAATACAGCTGTGTGTCATCAGCATAGTTGTGGTAGCTCACGTTGTGCCCTGAGATGACAGCAGGTTCACCCTGAGCACGTGTGACAGATGTGAAAGGGTCTGGAGAAGCCGTGGAGAACGTTATGCTGCCTGTGACATCGTTCAGCATGACTGGTTTAGTGGTGGGTCAGTGATGATATATCTGGGGAAGGCATATCCATGGAGGGATATACAGACCTCTACAAGCTAGACAACGGCACCGTGACTGCTCTTAGGCATTAGGATGAAATCCTTGGACAAATTGTCAAACCCTATGCTGGTTCCTCTTGGTGCTTGACAATGTCCGGCCTCATGTGGCGAGAGGATGAAGGAATTGATCCCATTGACTTGCTCTAGTTCTAGTTGTGTTAATACACGAGTTGATTGGGCAGCATAAATTAAAATACTCAGTATTGTCACTACCAAAAACAAAATGTTAATAATTATTCACAATGAATTGTACAACCATTTCAAGAAATATTTACAATTAGCAATAACGATGGGTCAGTTGAACCAAAAGAAAAATTAATCTTCTTTGTGCATTCTAACAAACAGACTGATCAGGGAATAAACTGAAGCAGGGCTTATAATGTTTGCTTGTAATGTACAAACAAGTAATAAAACTGTACAATACAGTTATAAAAATTAAAGAAAAAATGCAGATAGCATGAATTGGCAGACAGTTTCAAATATACAGAACTTAAATCCACAAAGTGTCCTTTATTATTTACATGAATAGTTAAATCAAATCTACACAACTCTATTTATTATGTACAGTCAGTTTAACACTCAGAAATAAAAAGGCCAAAGACCAGTAAAGCCAGTGACGTGTTTATTGGAGGAGACGCTGAGATGGAATCCCAAGTTGAAAGCCTCAGTGATGTTGTCTGTCCTCGTATTCCAACAGTTGAAGCTCAAGTGTGTCAAACTCTTCGCTCACTTTAAAACAAAAGATTTACTTTCACCAATACTAAAAGTGTATTAATGCATATTTTAAATTTCACTTTAAAAATATATTTACATTTATATGTATTTAGTTTATATTCGTGTCTAAATTCACTACAAGTAAAATGGTATTCTGATTAACACAATAATGGCGCTGAAAATAAAAAGAAAGGACCGTCTGCTCCCCAACACCTCATGACATCCCACTCACTGTCTGCTGGTCCATCAATGAGCAGACCTTCTGCTTCTTACTCATGGAGACACTCTCTGTACTCATCACAGATTCACTGAAGCCAAATGAGCCTCTGGCATCAGCACAACCAGAATGATGTGAACTCGGGGTGTCGATCTTTTCAAAAGTGCCTACAGTTCTTCACATCACTTCATCAGGTAGTTGTAGAGGCCATCTGTCAGCTCCTCATCTTCTACTGTATAGAGGTCATTACCCGGTGACCTTTAGGATCTTCATCTTTTTTAAATCATTTGGATGACATCTTTGAGATACAACAGCCTGTTGGACAAGAAAATACAAGAGTTTGGTGCTCTAAAGTCATCATAGCTCTCTGTTACTACATAGATTACAATAACAAAGTTGTACTTGTTAACTGAACTAAGTTACCAGTAAGTGGTCATCTGCTCCATGGCCCTTTATGATGAACTCCAACAGTTTTTATGTTGAGTCCTCCTGGAGGCCCTGCTGATCTCTGCAGCCTCATAAACCTGAGCCCCTTGTTCTCGAGTCCGCTGCCCCTCTGCAGTCACACAGTCACGGTGGAGACACACAAATAAATACATCAGACTGTCACATGAAGGATTTGTCTTATGCTGGCTGTCTGGTTTGGGTCTGAACACTCCTGTTTTCTCAGAAAAGTGGACACTTTGGAATAAAGTTCAAAGTGTGAGAATTGCTCTGTGGTTCATTACAAAAACTCTCATTCATGGTTATCTCAATAGTTTTTTAGAATACATCCATTATTTCAGAAGAGGACGACTCTTTGCAGTGTGGCTCCTCAGTGGTGGAACGAACTTCCTCTTGCTGTACGAACAGCGGAGATCCTCACTGTTTTCAAATGTCGTCTGAAGACACACTAAAGACAGACTAAAGTCCCCATACTTTTTTTTTTTTTTCTACCCTTTTTTTTTTTTTGAGAAAAATTTTTGTACTAACAACTTACTATTATTTTCTTCTAGCATGGTTTTGTGTACAACTTGGTCAGCGGTAACTTGTTTAATGACAGTAGATTTAATCCTAGCCTTAAAGACTGAAGAACAGTCGTAGACTACTAAGCACTGTTGTAAGTCGCTCTGGATAAGAGCGTCTGCTAAATGTTGTAAATGTAAATGTAAATTTCAGAGTATTATAAATACCCCAATCTGGACACTACCTCAGTGCAAGTCACAGGTATGCAGTGTACAGTGCTCTCCATTATTACTGGCACCCCGTGTAAAAATTAGTAAGAAGGGTTACAAATAAATTCCCTTTTTGCTGAAGAAATGTGACCTTGTACTGAAAAAATTATAAACATCTGACTTTTAATTGAAACAATTTCATTCAAAGAAAAACAAAGCCCTCATCAAGAAATAAATATTTTTAAAATTAACATTTTTATAAGGGGTGTCATTAATAGTGGAGGGCACGTTAAATGAATGCCACAATTAAAGGTATACCACACATGAAGAATATATATATATATACAGTATATTATCAGCATCTTTAAAAGACTGAGAGCAGTAAAATCAAAGGGTCCGTCCTGGTCAGATAAAGAGCAGACTGAGAGAGGAGAAGAGATAAAGTACTGAAATCCTACACAATCTAAACACAAATGTAAAGTTACATAAAGGTTACAGTTAATATTCACATACCATCAACATGTCTACTCCACAGTCTACTGAACCAGCAGGGATGTTCTAGGAAAAGAAGGAAAGAAAAAAAGACACACGTGAAAGTCAAACACGACAAGTGAATTACAAGTTTAAGATATGGGTGTTTACAATTTACTTTATTTTTCATTAACATCCAATTTCCAGAAGATATTCTTGTAGCAAGCTGGCTGAAAGGAAAAAAAATATAAATGTCACTTGTAATTAAACGGAAAAGCTCTGTGAACATCGCGACTGCCAGTCTGAGTCACATATAAGTTAGTGGCGCACTGACCATTGCAGGAAAGTGGAGTTTCATCGCCGCAACTTCTTCTTTTTTGTCTCCTTTCGTTTAATGGAGTTTCGTCGCTTGGTACAAATGGCAGGTTATTTAAGAGGAAACTCTATAAGGCGGAACCTCAAAGAAGTAGGGATCTCGAATTCTGAATCAACTGGTTAAAGTTACACTTGATAGACAACTTCAAACGTTGATAATTGGACAGGTGAGTTTTTGATTGTCATAGAGTAATAACAATCTCATTCGTTGAAATTCTGACTTAGCCAATACTATCCACTTGCATTTACAGTTATCCCGCCTTCAGATCTGCCCATAATATCTCCGGTCTGCAGCAAGACTCGGAAGTGACGTCACCTTCGTTGCGGGACTGACTTCGTAAAATTACTTTCGGAAGGTTTCGGCAAAGCCCGGAATGTAACGTCGGGTGAAGGGCCCGTTCAGAAATTAAGCAATGAAAATAAGAAGGAAAAAAAGTACATCAAACCAAATAATACTCATCATTGTGGAGTTCAGAGGGTTTCTGCCATCACGTCGTGTCACACATCAAACTAAACAATGCAGATCATTTCTGTGAAATACACTATTAACATTTACGTTGTTTGGGAACCATTTAACATGTCGACAAAATTAAAATCATGAAGATCTGTGTTAATTGAAAATAGTTTTTCGTTTACATTCATCAAACGAAGTATACAATATAATTATAATGTTTATACCACGTTAGAGTTTAGTAAAACGTTAATAATAAAAGTGATTACATTTTTTAAAATATACAGTGCAATATTGTTCTAAACCAATTTAGAATAAACATTTAAGCCAATCTAATATTTTTAAATATATTTGTGAAGATAACAGCAATCCATATTCTACACTGAATTATGCTATATATTAATTACCTTATATAGAACTGCTCTAGTTTTTGTCACTTATTATTATAAACGATGGGCCATCAAAAGAAAACAAATAAAAATACTAATAAAAACACAATTTATTTATATAGCACCCTGCCCAAAATTCAAAAAGAACAACAGGACTGATATAACATTGGCTACAAATAATATCCTCACTAAATAAAGATAAATACAGGATATACAAAACATTCAAATAGAATAAAAGAGAATAATGCAGACTAAAATACAACATATAATGCTACAAAAAATCTTGAACAAATAACAAATTGTGATGATAATTCAAACCCTGAGTACCTGAACAGACAGAGGGGCCGAATGTCAGGTCTGTTTAATGTCCTCCTAAACAAATGAATGGAGTCGGCTGATGTCATTAACTTTGGGAGGTCAGTCCACAGTCAGGGCGCTATATACAGCTGAAGGCCCTGCTGTCACCACAGAGTGCCAGTTAGTGGAGGCACAGAATGAGAGGACCTCAGTGGGCAGGTCAAGAACAGAATTTGATATTCAGTCCTCTAAGACACAGGGAGCAGTGAAGGTGCAGCAGGATGGCTGGGATGTGCTCGCTGTTGGTTGTTCGTGTCAGGACTCTTGCAGTTGAGTTGTGAATCAGCTGGAGCTCTGATGTAAGATTATATTATTATAAAATTAAGATAACTTAATTATTATATTATAAATTAAGGCATGAGGGTTGCCCTGGACATGACATAAGCTACATAGGGTCTGACAATGGGTCCAAGGATTTAATTCCGATACCTAATGGCAGTCAAGGTGTCGTTGTCTAGACTGTAGAGGTCTGTGCGTCCCTCCATGGATACGCCTCCCCAGACCATCACTGACCCACCACCAGACCAGTCATGCTGAATGATGTTACAGGCAGCATAACGTTCTCCACGGCTTCTCCAGACCATTTCACGTCTGTCACATATGCTCAGGGTGAACCTGCCCTCATCTGTGAAAAGCACAGGATGCCAGTGGTGGACCTGCCAATTCTGATATTCTATGGCAAATGCCAATCAAGCTCCACAGGGCCCATTAAATGACGTCAGGCCCTCACGCCACCCTCATGAAGTCTGTTTCTTTTTGTCAGAGGTCAGAGACATTCACACCAGTGGCCTGCCTGCCTTCTGGAGGTCATTTTGTATGCTCTGCCAGTGCTCATCTTGTTCCTCCAGTCCTGCTGATGGGTTAAGGACCTTCTCTGGCCCTGTCCAGCTCTCCTAGAGTAACTGCCTGTCACTTCAAATGTCCTCCATGCCCTTGAGACTGTGCTGGGAGACACAGCAAACCTTCTGGCAATGCCACGTATTGATGTTCTATCCTGGAGAAGTTGGACTACCAGTGTAACCTCTGTAGGGTCCAGGTATCGCCTCAGTAGTGACACTGACCGTAGCCAAATGCAAAACGAGTGACATAACAGATGAGGAGGGAGAAATGTCTGTGGGCTCCTCCGCCTGTTAAACCATTCATTCCTGTTTAGGGGGTCGTCTCCTTGTTGCCCCTCTAGTGCACCAAAGCAGCTGAAACTGATGAACAAGCCCCTCTGCTACTCCACTGAGCAGATCAATAGCCCACAAGTGTCATTGACTTGATGTGATACTCTCATTAAAAAGTGTTCCTTTATTTTTTTGAGCAGTATATTTTAATGTAATATTGTGGTTTTATAAGTCACTACACACATTACTGAAATACACTCAATGATAGTTTAGATAGCCCCCCCACACTTCACAAATGCAGTTCTTTACAAACATCGTATTTTAATTTGTCTTTGAGAAGCAGGAAAAATAATTGTGTTTTAAATCTCAACTTATGATTGCATTTTTGCTACGTATGTACTATTGAGGGCCTTTAGTTTTATATCAGATGGTCACTTTATTTTAACAAGTAATGTAAATAACCTGTTTACTCTTCACTCTCAGATCACATTCTGTGTGTTTATCAAGCAGAACTGAATATTTTCATTTTCTACACAATCCTGTAATAAGTGTACAGTTCACACAGTGAGACACACAAACACACTCGCCATGCATACACACTACTGGTGCCGTCATTGGTGTCCCTGTGGATTGGACTGTTGAATCTTCACAATGGCTGTACATGCTGGGGTCTTTGGCACATGTCGTCCCAGTAGTATGTGAGGTGACACCAATGGTTTACCTGCTCCTCTCCTTCTCCCAGTTCCAGTCTCGGTTTGAGGTTGTCGAGATGACAAAAGTATTTTTTTCTGAGATGTTCAATATGTTGAAAATGCAACTGCAACAAAACTGAACTCCTGCAAAGTGGCACTAAAGTGTAACTTAAGAAAACAAGCAACACTTCAACCATTCGTGGTGATGATCTCCTCAGACCTTTTTGGTGTCACTTTGATTCCTCCTTTTCTTATTTCACCATGTAAGCCACATAAAGAAACTTCCACCTGTGTCACATTTCTTATGTTTGCTCATTCCTCTCCTTCTCTAATGCTGAGAAACTTGTCCCTGCTTTTATCACATCCCACATTGATTATTGTAAGTAACTACTGGCAGGTGACACTTCTAATCTTATATCACAGCTCCAGCTGATTCAAAACTCAACTGCCAGAGTGGCCAGGGGACGCTGCAGGGAGGCACAGGGATTTGTATTTTCCATATAGCCCTGAAAAAAAAGAAGATTTCTTCTGACCCGAAGGTGTTATGAAATCACGTGGACTGAGGGACAGAGGCACTTCCGGGTCAAGGGATATAAAAGGACTGGGGGAGATCCAGCAGGGAGTTGGGAGGGTGTGGAACGGAGGATTAGGATTTGAGATGAATTAGTGTATTGATTTATTGAGTATTGGGGAGTGGAGTGGAGGTGCTTTGTGCACAGTATCATTATATTAAATGTAATTATTGTACTTTTACCTGGTGTCAGAACGTGTTGTCTGCGGGTTCAGGGGTCAACAGCACTTATTGTCTGTCACACAATATATAGTAAAACTTACTTAGTGGAATGTGGGGGGGCTAAGTCAGTGTGATGGGGGGGGGGGGGGTTATTGGTTGTAAAGATTTTATTTATTATGAACATGTTCTTTCTAAGTTTGCATATGCTGGGTTTATGTCCAAATGTTTGTTAATGGCGTTTTTGTCTGATAGTCGAGATTCAGCCAGCTCTCTGGCACGTTTAGTACTGGCCTTGATTCTGACTTGTACATTGTCCCAGTTAAATGTCTGTCCTGTTGATTTAGTATGCGTGTAGATCAATGACAGTGAGTCTTTTCTTCTGATGGCGTTGCGATGTTCCTGTATGCGAGTTGCGATTCTTTTTCAAGTTTGTCTTCTGTATACCGCTGAGCAAGAACTGCATGGAATGTTCTAAAGTGCGTTTCGTGTTTCTGCTGTCGAGTTCTTGTTTTTAGCATTAAAGAGGGCCGTGCGCAGATTGTTGGTGGGTTTGTGTGCTAATCTGACGCCTGACTTGGCCAGGATGAGCTCTGCACCTTCAGACACCTTGTGGTGATAAGGGAGTGAGTGCCAGGTGGGCTGGGGGTTCAGGTTCACGTTGATTGTTTGCCGAGTTTTATGGCGTCTTCTGTGTAAGCTCCGATTAATGAATGTTTTTGAGAATCCGTTTGAAGTGAAAAGATGGAAAAGATGGCGTCTCTCATGTATTTTTGTTTCCTTCGTATTACAGTGGGTGTGGACTCTTCTGAATAGAGTTTTAACACAGCTCCGTTTATGAGATACCGGGTGGTTGCTGGTGAAGTGGAATATCTTGTCTGCGTAGCATTCTTATGGTAAACACTTGTGGTCAGGGTGGCGTCATTATTTCTTTCAATGTAGATGTCCAGGAAGCTGATGCAAATAAATAAATAAATAAATATATATTTTCATATCATTCGTAGTCTGAATCACAATCTGATTCTATAGGTGGTTACCTACCAAGTACCGCTTGTGGTTGGTCAGCAAGTCGGCTAACATCCTCCTGGTAGGTAACCACCCATAGAATCAGATTGTGATTCACACTACGAATGCTATGAATGTAATTACCCCGATCTACATGCTGTCAAATGAACGAACCACACGCCGTGGCGCAGCGTTACGGGCTTTGTCTCTGGTGCTGACGTCCGAGGTTCGATTCACCGAGAGGGGGGTGCAGTGAGTGTGTCCGCCTGAGGAGCCCAGAAATAGGACGAAACACGTGTCGTGTACTCTTTGTATTACTTGACAGTAAAACTATTTTCAACCATATATATATAAATAAAATACAAATATAAATATAAATGAATTACGTGGTGTGTGTGCTGTTTACTATAAGTATATCAACATTTCCATTTGCAATATTTCCAAATATTTATTTTTACCTAATTCAAATTAATTTGAAGGACGTGTGCTTTGCAAACGCTGGAGGCTGTTGAGAGTTTTACTTCTGTTCTGTGGTGTGAGATTTAAATAAAAGGAATACATTTTGCTCTTAAAAACTTGGGTTTTGGTTGCCGCTAAGGAACCGTGTGGGGATTTTTAAAGCTTGTTTCCCTTTGGAAGGGTTTTTTTTTTTGCTTTTTTTTCGCCCGCACAAGAGCAAAAGTAGCTGGGAGTTTGAAGGTGCGCTTGAAAAAGTTCCTTGTACCTGTACCTGCACTTGTTATCTGTATTTGAATTTGCATCGAGGAGGTCGGATAGAAGGCAGCAGTAACTAGTGATGGGCGGACTGAAGCCTCACGAAGGATCAACACGTTTGAAGTAATTGTGTCGGAAATCGTCTCGAAGCTTCGAAGCATTTGACACTCAGCTCTCTAGTGACACCTCCTGGCCATTTTCATTAACGTTACACAAACTTATGATCCACTTCAATGACGTCTGTTAAAATTCTTTTTTTTTTTTTTTTTTTTCTTTGTATTTTATTAATTGTCATTGTAAATATTCCATACACATAGATCAATTTATAACCCAACAAAATTAAAGACAAATCAAACCCCACCCCTGAGAAGGAGAGCTCAGCTAAAGGAAAATTGCTTAAGGCTTTTTAATAAGGCAACATTAAACAAAGGAAAGGGATAAGTAAATATATATGTAAATAAGAGATGGAGAAGGGAGTTAAATGCGGTAATAGTTATTTCTCTTATTCCAAAATATTATTGATTAAATCCTGCCAGGTTTTGAAAAAATTTTGTACAGATCCTCTAACTGAGAATTTGATTTTTTCCAATTTCAAATAATATAAAACATCGGTTTCCCACTGACTTAAAAGAGGAGAGTTAGGATTCTTCCAATTTAACAAAATAAGTCTGCGTGCCAAAAGTGTAGTGAATGCAATCACCGTTTGCTTGTCCTTCTCCACTTCAAGTCCGTCTGGAAGAACACCGAACACAGCTGTTAATGGGTTAGGAGGGATTGTGACCTCAAGGCTGTCTGAGAGGCACTTAAAAATTTTTGTCCAAAATGATGTTAGTTTGGTGCAGGCCCAGAACATGTGACTCAGTGAGGCAGGAGCTTGGTTGCAGCGTTCGCAGGTTGGATCTTGCCCTGGAAACATTTTGGACAGTTTTAAGCGAGACAGATGGGATCGATATAAAATTTTTAGTTGAATAATTCTATGCTTTGCGCATATAGAACTTGAGTGAATTCTCTGCTTTGCTACCTTCCACTCCTTTTCTGATATATTGATTAAGAGACCTTCTTCCCAATGTCCTCTTGGATCTTTGAAAGGTAGATTTTATATATTGCGGAAATAATGTTTAATTCCTTGAAATTGAGCAGTATTTTTTCCAGCATTGTGGAGGGTGCAAGGTGGGGGAAATCAGGCAATTTCTGTTTAACAAAATTTCTAATTTGAAGATAGTAAAAGAAATGTGTAGCTGGGAGGTTGAATTTTGAACGTAATTGTTCAAAAGATGTAAATATGTTGTCTATGTAAAGATCTCTGAGCATTTTAATCCCAAAACTTTTCCAGGTATTAAAAACTGGATATACTTGCGAAGGTTGAAAGAGGTGGTTCTCTTGCAGAGGTGCCACTGATAAAAGATTTTCCATCTTAAAATGCTTTCTAATTTGGTTCCATATTCTGAGTGAGTAAAGCACAATTGGGTTATTAGTATATTTGCGATAACTTGTATTTATTGGAGCGCAGAGCAGGGAATATAAAGAAGTACTACAGGATTTTACTTCTATTGCGGACCAAGCCTGTGTATGTTCATTTATTTGTGTCCAGGTTTTTATGGCTTGTATGTTTGCTGCCGAGTAATAAAACTGAAAATTAGGTAAAGCCATGCCACCTTCTGCCTGAGGTCTTTGTAGGGTCGCTCTTCGGATACGTGGGTGTTTTGAGTTCCAAATGAATGAGGTTATTGTTGAATCTAACTGTTTAAAAAACGATTTATTGATATATATTGGAATTTTTGAAATAAAAAGAGAAGTTTAGGAAGGATATTCATCTTAACAACGTTAATTCTTCCGGCTAGAGTGAGATGAAGGGTTGACCATCTGTACAAGTCTTGCTTAATTTTTTCCATACAGACGGCAAAATTTTGTTGATAAAGAGCTTTATGTTTACTTGTGATATTTACCCCTAAGTATTTAAACTGATCTGCTATGGTAAAAGGTAGGGTGTCCAATCTAATATTATATGCTTGTGAATTCACCGGAAAGAGTATACTTTTATTCAGATTAATTCTGAGACCAGATATCTTTTGAAATTCTGTTAGTGCTGTTAAAACAGCAGGCATAGTGTTTTCTGGGTCTGATATATATAAGACCATATCATCTGCATATAGAGAAATTTTCTGTTCCAGTCCTTCTCTGACAATCCCCTTTATCTGATAAGAATTTCGGCAGTGAACCGCCAGTGGTTCAATAGCGATTGCAAACAACAGTGGCAACAAGGTACATCCTTGTCTGGTACCATGTTCTAGTTTAAAGTAGTCTGAGCAAATGTTATTAATACAAACTGAAGCTTCTGGATTGGTATACAGTAGTTTGATCCATGCACAAATATTCGGGCCAAACCCAAATTTCTCCAATGTAGTGAAAAGGTAATTCCATTCAATCATATCAAATGCTTTTTCTGTGTCTAATGATAGTAATATCTCTGGAGTGTTTGATTTTGCTGGTGAATATATAACATTAAACAAGCGTCGGAGATTGGAAGATAGGTGTCGGCCTTTAATAAATCCAGTTTGATCCTGTGATATTACCGAGGGCAGCACTTTCTCCATCCTTCTAGCTAGGATTTTTGAGAGTATCTTAATACCATTATTCAGGAGTGAAATTGGTCTGTATGATGCACATTGTAATAAAAAAAAAAATTCTTATTGCTTTTACTTTTTCGGGGCTACAGACTGACAACGAAGAGGAGGGTTCGTCAGCAGCTTCTAGTGTCTGATATCTAAAAAATATAAATATATATAAATATATAACTAATGCCGACAGGCAGAATGCACTATACGATAGCAAGAGTTAAACAAAATAAGACGCCTCACACATGGATCCCGGGCTCTTTCAATGAATATTTACTTTTGCACTGTATCATTTTAATCGCTCCTATTATTAGTATTATAATTAACCCTCATTTTTTCTTGAGATCACATTTAATAGCCTTAAATATTTTCTTTGGTCTGACTTAATTAAATGGAGTAGATAGAAAGTAAAGGTTTATCCCTGTACTTTGCCATGATATAAGTAAACACATCTGAGAAAGAAAAGATGAAATCCTTAAATCACAGATGTTATTATTCGATCAAGTATTGAAATATTTCATTTATTAATACTTTACAATATTTTGTGGAGCACAAAAGTAACGAGTTCGCTACGAAGAAAAGACACTGTCAGTGGCTCAACTGGCTAAGGTGGTTGCTTTTCAAATTCTGAGCGTAGTGCTAGCCCGAGTTCGATCCGAATTAAAGACACATCAAAATTAATAATAATTTAAAAAAATAATCTGGAGTGAAATCTTTATAACCAGTTTGAACTAAATAATTTTGAGAAATATTGTAGAAGGATCGCATAAGAGATCTGTTTGGGAATCATCCCCACTTAGAATCGCCATCAAAATGCAATGACTAATTGCATACGGCAGCTCACGTATTTACATTAATTCATCTTCTATTCATCGCCATTTGACGTCCATGAACCCCTCCATTGAATAAGGTGATATTGAATTTGCTCTGCTGCACCAAACATTCAAAGGTGTCAATCCGGAGGACATCATAGAGGCTGAGAGACACGGCGCAGATCGGTCACAGACACACCGCAGACACACACGGGACACTCCGAGGTGAGCATTGCACGAATCAAGGTCGGCATTAAAGATCCTCTTGAGTGCTGAGGCAACAGAAAGCAGCGGGATAAACACATCTGGACCTGCCGTTGAAAAAGCATTTACTTTTAACAGCAGCGTCCCTCCCTCGTGAACACATCTTCAAGGTCCGGATAGGCGATCAGTAAAACGTTGTCTTAGTCACAGGACAGTGCAATAATAAAACATTTCCTAAAACACATATGAGAGTTGTCCAGTCTGTATCATTCCTAAGCAATCTTCCAGTTATAGAGGCGCAATCCCAGTGACTAACACATTTACTGTGTAGCTCCCCAGACAATCAAACACTCAAAGTAAGAACACATTCCACCTTATTAATTCAATATTTAAAAACTTAAACCACTATAACAGTTGAAATCGTCACTGAAATATTTTTTTTTTGTTATAGACATAAAACAAGATGCCCATTTCCATTTGATAGATCTTTACTAGTGTTCTCGCCTTGCTCACTCTCGGTCCACGGAGGAATTTACTGTTAAATGAAAAAAGAAAAAAAGAAAAACAGACTCCTTTGGGTCACAAGTCATAATGGGTGGACGTGGGACCCGAACCCACGCAAGTCTTATTATGGCGCGGCCTACTGTTGTCAGCAGAGTTGATGTATATAATTTATGTTTATTATGTATGTACTGTATATACAGTTAGGTCCATAAATATTTGGACAGAGACCACTTTTTTCTAATTTTGGTTCTGTACATTACCACAATGAATTTTAAATGAAACAACTCCGATGCAGTTTAAGTGCAGACTTTCAGCTTTAATTCAGTGGGGTGAACAAAACGATTGCATAAAAATGTGAGACAACTAAAGCATTTTTTTAACACAATCACTTCATTTCAGGGGCTCAAAAGTAATTGGACACATGAAATAACTGGAAATCAAATGTTCATTTCTAATACTTGGTTGAAAACCCTTTGCTGGCAATGACAGCCTGAAGTCTTGAACTCCTGGACATCACCAGATGTTGGGTTTCCTCCTTTTGAATGCTCTGCCCGGCCTTTACTGCAGCGGCTTTCAGTTGCTGTTTGTTTGTGGGCCTTTCTGTCTGAAGTTTAGTCTTCAACAAGTGAACTGCCTGCTCAGTTGTGTTAAGATCAGGTGACTGACTTGGCCATTCCAGAATTTTCCACTTCTTTGCTTTAATAAACTCCTGGGTTGCTTTGGCTGTATGTTTTGGGTCATTGTCCATCTGTATCATGAATCAATTTGACTGCTGTATTTAGCTTGATTTGAGCAGACAGTATGTCTCTAAACACCTCAGAATTCATTCGGCTGCTTCTGTCCTGTGTCACATCATCAATAAACACTAGTGTCCCAGTGCCACTGGCAGACATGCACGCTCAAGCCATCACACTGCCTCCCTCCACCGTGTTTTACAGATGATGTGCTATGCTTTGGATAATGAGCTGTTCCACACCTTCTCCATACTTTTTTCTTGCCATCATTCTGGTAGAGGTTGATCTTGGTTTCATCTGTCCAAAAAATGTTTTTCCAGCTCTGTGCTGGTTTTTTTAGATGTTCTTTAGCAAAGTCCAATCTAGCCTTTCTATTCTTGAGGCTTATGAGTGGCTTGCACCTTGCAGTGCACCCTCTGGATTTACTTTCATGCAGTCTTCTCTTTATGGTAGACTTGGATATTGATACGCCCGCCTACCCCCTGGAGAGTGTTCTTCACTTGGTTGGCTGTCGTGAAGGGGTTTCTCTTCACCATGGAAATGATTCTGTGATCATCCACCACTGTTGTCTTCCGTGGAAGTCCAGGTCTTTTTGCTTTGCTGAGTTCACCAGTGCTTGCTTTCTTTCTCAGGATGTACCAAACTGTAGATTTTACCACTCGTAATATTGTAGCAATTTCTCAGATGGGTTTTTTCTGTTTTCGCAGCTTAAGGATGGCTTCTTTCACCTGCATGGAGAGCTCCTTTGACCGCATGTTGTCTTTTCCCAGCAAAATCTTCCACATGCAAGCACCACACCTCAAATCAACTCCAGGCCTTTTATCTGCTTAATTGATAAGGACATAATGACAGACTTGATCACACTTGCCCATGAAATAGCCTTTGAGTCAATTGTCGAATTACTTTTGAGCCCCTGAAATGAAGGCATTGTGTTCAAAAAATGCTTTAGTTGCCTCACATTTTTATGAAATCGTTTTGTTCACCCCACTGAATTAAAGCTGAAAGTCTGCACTTCAACTGCATCGGAGTTGTTTCATTTAAAATTCATTGTGGTGATGTACAGAACCAAAATGAGAAAAAAGTTGTCTCTGTCCAAATATTTATGGACCTAATTGTATGTAATGAAGACGAAAACAATTATGTATACAGTGATCCCTCACTATATCGCGCTTCGCCTTTCGCGGCTTCACTCCATCGCGGATTTTATATGTAACCATATTTAAATATATATCATGGATTTTTTGCTGGTTCGCGGATTTCTGAGGACAATGGGTCTTTTCATTTCTGGTACATGTTTCCTCAGTTGGTTTGCCCAGTTGATTTCATACAAGGGACGCTATTGGCAGATGGCTGAGAAGCTACCCAGCTTACTTTTCTCTCTCTCTCTCTCTCTCTCTCTCTCTCTCTCTCTCTCGCGCTGACTTTTTCTGATCCTGACGTAGGGGGTGTGAGCAGGGGGGCTGTTCGCACACCTAGACGATACGGACGCTCGTCTAAAAATGCTGAAAGATTATCTTCACGTTGCTACCTTCTGTGCAGCTGCTTCGTGAAGCGACATGCTGCACGGTGCTTCACATACTTAAAAGCACGAAGGGCACGTATTGATTTTTTTATCTGTCTCTCTCTCTCTCTCTCTCTCTCTGCTCCTGACAGAGGGGGTGTGAGCTGCCGCCTTCAACAGCTTTGTACCGGCGGTGCTTCGCATACTTAAAAGCCAAACAGCCCTATTGATTTGTTTGCTCCTTTGAAGAGGAAGATATGTTTGCATTCTTTTAATTGTGAGGCTGAACTGTCATCTCTGTCTTGTCATGGAGCACAGTTTAAACTTTTGAAAAAGAGACAAATGTTTGTTTGCAGTGTTTGAATAACGTTCCTGTCTCTCTACAACCTCCTGTGTTTCTGCGCAAATCTGTGACCCAAGCATGACAATATAAAAATAACCATATAAACATTTGGTTTCTACTTCGCGGATTTTCTTATTTCGCGGGTGGCTCTGGAATGCAACCCCCGCGATGGAGGAGGGATTACTGTAGATGTATACTGTATGACATACGTTCAGTGTTGCATGAAAATGTTGCATGAGGTGAAGAATGGATATTTATGAGAGTATTATAGTGAGAGATGTGTCGTCACTCGTATTACTAAAGCTCTTCTTTGCAGCATTATGCATTCTACAAGATGGCATTTGTATGATGTATAATTTATAATTTTATTTTTTGACACAAAGTATTATCGGGCACAATCATTTAACATGTATGGATCATCCACAAACCTTCATTTCAATGGGAATTCTGTCGAGTTTTTGAGCTCTGTTGATGCCATGGGTACTTCAAATGGGAACTCGATGAATAATGATTTGAAGCACTGAGCAGACATGCGCACTGGTTACTGAATCTTTGTGAAGCCTCAGCACACTCAAAGGCATTGACCTCTATATTTTGAGAGTCTATCTGACACTTAACTCTCTAGTTATATTTTGTAATTCGTATTGACATTACACACTTCAGTTTATAGTTAAGTGACGGCCTGAAACTACAATTCAGGTAGTTGCTGAGAATTCACTATTGTTCTTGTGGATTGCTGTGATTTTCCCTTTGTCTGATACATAGTGTCAAAGATATATAATAATAATTCATTACATTTATATAGCGCTTTTCTCAGTACTCAAAGCACTATCCACACAGGGAGGAACCAGGAAGTGAACCCACAATCTTCCACAGTCTCCTTACTGCAAAGCAGCAGCACTACCACTGCGCCACCTGTGAGGATATTGTCATATATTAACTTTATGTATATAAAAAGATTAGGTAAATCGTGCAACCTTTTTATGGAACACTTAATTTTGTTCAAAACCATACGTTATATAGTATACATCTATAAATATATATTTTTTGTCTTCATTATGATAATACAACAATGATACTCTCATGTCAATTAAACCAATTTAACGTGCATATGTCAAATAACATATATTGTCTCCATCCGCCGCATCTTCATTTCAGTCAGTCATTGTCCTGTTAGACTATTTACTGTTAAGTGTTGCTTGAGCTGCCGTTTATAGTACAACAGGTAGCCTACGTAGTTCTTAAATTGGTATTGAAATGCACGTACACGTCTCCTAAATTATTGATTGAACTGCCTACGTTTACAGTGTCCGTTTTAGGAAGTCGTAGTTTTTACTTGTTCCCGTTATTAGGAATTATAATTTCTCGGTGTCACACATTATTCGTTACTACTCGCGAGTCCCGTATCATTGAGATTCTGTTTTATGTTAATTGAACTGACTATAGCAGACTTGTCATCTTCTTAAAATGACTTTATTGATTTGATATTGACAATTAATCATAAGGTCAAAAATCAAGGAGGATATGAGTTTGCATGGACTGTGCTATTTCTTTTTTTTCATGACATCGCGTCAGTAGAGAGTGCGTCACGTTAACAATGCATTCTGTCCTAAATGACAGCGCACACGCTTTTTGATATTTCCTAAAGGCCAATGTGTCTCAGTTTGCTCATTAATATATGTTGACAGTGTATTTTAGTGAGAATGATTATAAACATATTACCCATGTTCATTTCCCATGTAGATATGTAATGTTTGGAGAGAATAAATAAAAAGTAACAACACATATAATAGTTATGTTGCATTGTTTATGATTAACAAAATTCATAGTTTATCTGAACTGTTCTCCTTATACAGTCGATTTATTCCACTTCTGAAGGTGTACACTGTCGGTATTCTCCATTGCATTTGCCCCCGAGTGTAATGTGTGCCAGTGTAACTGAGGGGTGGCAGACGAGCTCACGTAATGGGTGACAAGGCACATCCTCACCCTGATGCCGAGGCTCTTGTCATGAATATTCCCATCTTGTGCTTTTTCTCGTTTTTGCCAGTTTACTATTATTATTGGACACGTATGTAAAGGAGATGTGTGTCTTATTTAATGTCTATGAAAGGATGGACGGGAAAGCCTTGAATGAAACTGAGTGTTGATGATTTGGGTAACAAGACAGGTGAGGAGCAGGGAACGTTAAATGTGACAGTGACTGCGGGGGATTGTGGAACTGAAGATGGTTTAAGAATAAAGAAACGACAAAAGCTTAGTCTTTCAATAATTCTGTTTACATCAATGATTTACTCTGTTGTTTTGCAGTTTGGAAAATTACTTATTTACCCCCCTTTGATAAGATGCATTCAGAAGGAAAGGATGTTGCTGACAAAGTCAGGTGCTTTTTTGAAAGTTTGGCTCCAGATGTGCTTACCCAGCTGCTCCTTCTTGTCAGTACTTGAGTCATCTTTATGTTCACCTCTGGATGAATTCACAAAGTTTCTTTACAACTTTTTTGTCTCATTAACGCAGAAATCCCGAGGCTTTCCTTAAATTGCAGAAGACACTGTTGATGGCGCTGAAAGACACTTGTGATTAGTTATGCAGCACACGCTTTTATTCACATTGCTTTTTGGAAATCAGTAATACAAATCAGCTACAGATCTGGGAATCACTGAATAGTAAAAACGTTTAATGAGAGTGTCTTGCGCATATACTGGTGTAATGACCACGTCGGCTTTAGTGAAGCATTTCTTAGCCTCTCTGATATGATCGACATGGGGTTGAGTAGATTCTGGATTGTTATAATACATGCTACCTTACGCAAAATATGCTCATTAATTTGTTACAGATTCTAGGTGGACACAATTCTGCACCAAAGAAAACGATGCCCCATGTAAATCATTCAAAATGACTCCAAAATATATTTGTTAACTTACAGACAAGTACTACATAACTGTTTTATACAAGATCCTTATTTTAACATACTCGTGCCCCGATTAAGATTCGAACTCACGTCAACACACCTTACCGCTGTAGCAGCCACAACAAGAAGGGTCCGGCTGCAGGTCGCAGACTTGGCCTTCCACGCCTCCGGCCTTCCACGACACGCCCCCAACATTTAGCGTCTGTCCTGTGACACATTGATTTACTTGCAAGAAAGTAACGTTGATTAACCCTGTAACCCTAAAAGATGATAAAATCATTATTAATATACCTTTGTCCGATCATGAGACCAGAATCCGAGTTTCTGTTTATATTATTATTGTTGTAGTTCTTTTTAGATTGAAAAAACTCAATTTCATAACACGATTCAGGGTTCGATAGTTAAAGAAAGAGGACATATTTTTTTAGATTAAGGAAACACCATACTAAATATGCATGTGGTTGTTCTAACTTCTATTATAGTGAATTCTATCATTTAAAATACTTGAAATTATTGTTACATTATTTCAGGAACCTCCTTCAATAAAAGGGAAAGTTCCGTTAATGACATTAATTTATTATGTTGCAAAATGAGTGATGATCAAAGCCATGTAAAAGAAAAGAAAAACAAAAACGCTTTTAAAATTGTTTGTATTGTACAATGTTTAAAATAATACAGCATATGTGGGGACCTTCATCCTCCATTGTCTGTCTTGAAATGTGTTTTCTTAATTTTATTCTACTCTGCAGTTACAATACTGATAAATATCAAGTGGTGTTGTTAAACTTTCAGACGTTTTCCTGGTTGTTAACTTTAATGCATAATTGTTTTCCCTGTGAATATTAAAGGAGTGTCAGAGACATGCTGCATAAAAATAAATGCATGTATTGGTAAATAGTTTTAAAATTATATCACATGAGTGAGTAAGGTGTTTCATACTTGAAGTACCAACATTTATTAAATGATTCTGTATTTTGAAAACTGTTGGTGGCATCGCTGCTGGCTTGCAGAAAGGAGACCCCAGGTTTACGTCTCTGGTTCTCCCTGAGTGGAGTCAACATGTTCTCCTCGTGTCTGCATGGTTTCCTCCTGGTGCTCTGGTTTTCTTCCTCAGACGTAAAGGTTAGGTGTATTGGTGTTACTAAAAATTGGCACTAGTGTGTGTTTGGTGTGTGTATGTCCGCCCTGCAATGCAAGGGCTCCCTGATGAGGGTTTGTCCCTGCCTTGCACCCTATGCTGGCTTAGATAGGCTTCAACACCCTACCCGGTGACCCTGTTCAGGACTGCGTGATTTAAACAATGAATGATTGAATTAAATCTTGGTTACCCTTAAATAATTTATTATGTTTATATATGAATTTTTACAGAGTGTAAAAATATGTTTTAAACTTTTGGTTAAGATACCTCCATTCAGATACAAGAAATATCCTTTTCTCTGGAATGGCTTGCCTTATTATGTTAGATCTACTCCAATACTGACCATTTTATGTCAAAGTCAATGAAGTCTTATCTCTTCTCATTAGCACTAGACCCTGTAAGATGCTGACATTATGTTTGTATAAGTTAGGTCATGTACAGTATATGCATGATTATAAATACAGTATGTATGTATGACTGTGGACATTTAGAGTTTATCTTTTATGTAATGGTTATTCTTGCAGTTATGTGATGTGTACATACTGTATATTTTAACTGCTTCTTTAACCATTTTTTGTACAGCATTTCAGTTCAGTTTTGGCTGTTGAAAATGCTGTTTATAAATAAAATTTGCCTTGCCTTAAAAACATTATTTTAATGCATAACAATAATAAATGCAGATCTGAGACAACAGCTTAAAAAATGAAGCTGGTTTGCAACATTTATTACAAGAAGTTAAACAAAATATAAAAAAAGAACTAGAATTATAGGTAATAGAACAATCAGGGACATGTACGTTCATGTTACATTTTCTTACAAAACACAGTAATTTTTCTTTTTCCTCTCATATTATCTAAAAACAGATGCATATCTTCCATATCTGAAAAAAGGAAGGTAAATGGTTCAAGGACATAATAATAATACATTTTATTTATACAAGGCGCCTTTCAGAGAACTCAAGGACACCGAACAAACAATACATACATACATACATACATACATAAATAAATAAATAAATAAATAAAAGACACAAGTATAAACAACTTAAAACATCAGAAAATCTAAAAATTAAAACCAAACAAAACCACTATAATCAGAAGGAAAAAGAAAATGCTATTTTAAACAGATGTGTTTTAAGTTTACATTTGAAGGATGAATATGATTTGATATTTCGGAGCTCTGCAGGTAATGAATTCCAGAGCTTGGGAGCAGAATGGCTGAAAGCTCTGCTCCCCATGGTGGTTAGACGGGCGGGAGGGACAGTCAGATGGGTGGAGGAAGAGGATCTAAGGTTACAGGATGGAATGGCAACATGAAGAAGGTCAGACAGATATGGAGGGGCGAGGTTATGGATGGCCTTAAATGTTAATAGCAGAATCTTAAAATCAGTACGAAACTTGATCGGGAGCCAATGAAGCTGCTGCAAGACCGGAGTAATATGATGAATAGATGGGGTTCGAGTGATGATACGTGCTGCAGAATTCTGGACTAACTGAAGCTTATGAAGAGATTTATTAGGGAGACCGTAGAGGAGTGAATTGCAGTAGTCCAGCCGAGAAGTGACAAGACTATGAACAAGAATGGCGGTGGTATGAGGAGTGAGGGAGGGGTGAATGCGATTAACATTACGTAGGTGGAAGTAAGCAGACCGGGTGATGTTATTAATGTGACATTGGAAAGATAGAGGACTGTCGAGGATGACACCCAGACTCTTGACCTGAGGTGATAGGGAAACAACAGAGTTATCAATAATAAGAGAAAGATTATTGGTTTTGGATAATGATGATTTTGAACCAATGAGGAGAACCTCAGTTTTGTCACGGTTTAATTTAAGAAAATTCGAAGAAAACCAGGATTTAATTTCAGAGATGTAGTCAATAAGCGAGAGTGGTGGAAAAGAGGAGGTGGGTTTACCAGCTGGGTGTCATCAGCATAACAGTGAAAATTAATGTTATATTTGCGAAAGATACTGCCAAGGGGAAGAAGGTAAATAACAAAAAGAAGAGGCCCCAGGACAGAGCCCTGGGGCACACCAGAAGTAACAGCGGTGGGTTGGGATGTGAAGGTTTTAAGCTGAATGAACTGAGTGCGGCCTGAGAGGTAGGATCTAAACCAATCAAGTGGAGTGTGGGTAATGCCAATCAAAGATAATCTGTTAAGGAGAGTGGTATGACAAATAGTATCAAAGGCCGCACTCAGATCAAGGAGGATGAGAACAGTGATTAGACCGGAGTCAGCAGTCATGAGGAGGTCATTGGTAATTTTAAGAAGTGCCATTTCTGTACTGTGAAGAGGGCGAAAACCAGACTGGAACTTTTCATATAGATTATTGTGAGATAAGTGGGTGTGAGGTTGGATAGTTACTATTTTTTCAAGAATTTTGGAGATAAAGGGCAAGTTAGAAATGGGGCGAAAAGTATTGAAATTAGCAGGATCAGCACCAGGTTTTTTTAGTTATTGGGGTTATAGCAGCACTTTTAAAAGATGAGGGAATAATACCAGTAGTAAGAGAAGAGTGAATGATGGCAGAAATGAGAGGGACTTTAGAGAGGAGACAGGCTTTAACCAGAACTGTAGGCAGGCGGTCCAGCTGACAAGTAGATGACTTGGATTTGCAGATGAGATCTGAGATTTCAGAGGAAGTGGGAAGCTGGAAAGAAGAGAAAGAGTGAATAGACGAGTGTAGTTCAGAAGGAATACAGAGAGGATCTGGACCAAGGTGCTGATGTACCCTTTGGATTTTCTCATTGAAAAAAGACATAAGAGAATTACAGAAAGCAGCTGAGTAAAGGTGAGATGGTAAAGAGTCTGGAGGTTTTGTAACATTATTAAGTAAAGAAAACAAAGACTCTGTGTTACCTGTATTACGAGTAATTAACTGAGAGTAATAATTAGATTTGGTTTGAGCTATACAATCCTTGTAATAGAGTAGATGATTTTTAAACATCTCTTTGTGGACAAAGAGTTCAGATTTTTTAAACAACCTTTCAAGTTGCCTGCCCTTAGCTTTCAGAAGCCGAAGTTCAGGCGTAAACCAGGGGGCTGAAAAAGAAAAAGAAACAGATCTGTTTTTAAGCGGAGCAAGAGAATTAAGAATACCATTAAGACAAGTGTTATAATATGAGACCAGTTCTATGGGAGTGGAAAAATTATAAAAGTCCATTTGGGAATCAATTCTAGAAGACAGCAAATTCAAGTTAATATTCTTAATGTTACGAAAGGCTATGAGACGTGGAAGCTTAGGAACAGAAAAGGTAAGTTTGGCATTGAATAAAAGGAGAAAATGGTCAGTTATAGTGAGTTCATCTGCTGTAAGATCATAAGGAACAACACCAGAGCAGCAGATCAGGTCCAAGATATGTCCTTTACAATGAGTAGGAACATCAGTGTGCTGCTGGTATCCAAAACTCTCCAGGCAAGATAAAAAGTCTCTAGTGAGAGGGATATTGATATTGTCCAGATGTATATTAAAATCCCCCAGCAGAATTATATTTGGAGTAATTATAGATAAATGGGTAAGGAAAGTAGCAAGATCGTTCAAAAAATTGTTGTTTGACTTAGGAGGACGGTAGACAGTTGCAATGATGGTAGGAACTGGCCCAGACAGTTGACACACAGTTGATTCAAAAGAGCTAACAGCAGGAGCAGGCAACGGCAGGACTTTCCACTTCTCGCGATAAATTATCGTGACACCTCCTCCACGGCCAGAGCTACGGGGTTGACAAGTGTAAACAAACCCCGGGACGGTGCATTCATTAAGTTGTGAAAAGTCTTGAGGTTGCTGCCAAGTCTCAGTTAAACAGAGAAAGTCAAACTTACGGACAATGAGGAGATCCTGAATGACATGTCCCTTGCTCGTGAGTGAGCGGATGTTCAGTAGACCAAAGCTGACAATGTTGCTGTTGCATTTGACAGTGGTGTTAGTCGACCGAGCTAAACTGGCCAACACGCTATGGTCAGCGTTCCTATCTGTGTTAGGAGGAGGGTGCCAAAATCAGACCAAAAAGAGTTAATTCCTTTCGAGGCGTCCATTCAGAATCTCCAGCGGGACCCACGGTGGATGTATCTCTGACGAGGGAGAAGTATGACGTCTGGGTCGAAATACAGCACCGACAGCAAAGGCACAGACTGGAGAAGACGCAGTCGAAGAAGCTTAGCAGCTGGGTACTGGAGGAGGCCAGTCGCGGGTTGGATAACGAGCGACGGAAGACTCCAAACAAACATTAACCAGGCGAGTATCCTACCAGTCCACATTGTAGGCGAGGAGGCCACAGGCAGCTCAGGCGTCCAGAGAACAAACCAGTAAGTTTCAAACGAAACGGGGGTTAGGCTGAAGCTAAATGCATACACAGCATATACAGCCACGCAGAGATGTCAGCAAAAATGGCAAAAAAAAAATACCATCAAAATCACTAGACTAGCAAAATCACATAGTCTAGTTACCCGCGAGCAGCGGCGACCAGTCTCGCCAGCGTTCACTCAAACTGGAAGTCAATGTTCCCTCTCCTCTTCTTCTGGAAAATCAGTTAACAAATCAGATTTTTGAAGGGCCTCCTCTATGTCGTCCTTCTCCATTGAGAGTAATGAAGGGAGTGAGACTTGCCCTTTGAAGACAGAATTATTCTCAGTACACCACTTCCCTGCCTCCAGAAGATGCTGAAGAATTTTGTGTTGCTGTACTATTTAAGGAAAAAAAAAATCTGTAAATGGTCATCATAAAGCTTAAGTAGAAATTAAAACTATATGTACATAAAGTCTTAGTTCTTGCAATAGGTAGTTTCAGCACATAAAGTGTAATCAATAGCTTCAGGCAATGTAAGAGTTAAATATTAAAGGCTAATGCCCATACCTTCTCTTTAAAGTAATCTGTAAGGCCACCAATATTTACTAAAGTGAGGTTTTGGAATGAGCCAAGTAAATAAGAGATGAAGACTCTTGTGGCCAGAAGGCAGCAATATACTTCTTACATTGTAAGATAATGATGGAAAGGTAATCACGTCCTTTAGGAGATTACCTGTGCCAATAGACTCGAGGACACACCAGCAGAATTTACAACTCAGAGGGTAGGAACGGGACAGTTAAATACACAGATAAGTGGAAGATGGGGTCAAGTGGAAGATGGGGTCGCTCCTTTGGCCAGATGGCTGATATGACTTTGGATCAAGGCAATGGCAGCTGATGATGGGGCAATTACATCCATTAGAAACTTAGCAATGTTTATTAGGCATTAGGAAATAGTGACTAGGAAAAAACACAGGAATGCTGAGTCAGATAATGATGAGAAAAATATACAGAGTGAGGTAATCTTGTGATACATTATTAACATTGCTGTATTGGATCACTATATTATTAATACATCCATCCATCCATCCATTCTCCAACCCACTATATCCTAACTACAGGGTCACGGGGGTCTGCTGGAACCAATCCCAGCCAACACAGGGCGCAAGGCAGGAAACAAACCCCGGGCAGGATACCAGCCTACCGCAGGGCACACACACACACCAGGGACAATTTAGAATCACCAATGCACCTAACCTGCATGTCTTTGGACTGTGGGAGGAAACCCACACATACACGTGGAGAACATGCAAACTCCATGCAGGATGGACCCGGGAAGCGAACCCAGACGGGTCTCCTAACTGTGAGGCAGCAGCACTACCACTGCGCCACTGTGCCGCCCATTATTAATACACAATGCTTTTATAATTTTCTATTTTAAGTGTTGTATTTCTGTGTCACAAGAAGTACTAGGGTGTTGTACCATGTTAGCCATTATGAATGTAGTGAGAAGTCAAGCAAAATGACCCTTTTTATTGGCAAACTAAAAAGATTACACTATGCCAACTTTTTCAGGCAAAATGTAATACAGAAATGTAATGGAGAAGAGAGGCTGATGCTTCTTCTAAAAGAAAAGTTTTGAAACATTCATTAACACAGTGTTATGGAATAGCGAGACATTTTGTTCACTTCAGATGTAGTTCAAGATGTAGTTCAAGTCTTTACCCATCTAATGTTTTTTCATTAATGGCTCCATATAGTCTAGACGTGAAAACAGAAAAAAGCATAATATTTACTTAGGGAAATGTTACTAAATGAACCAAAAGAACATACACAAAAATGACACTGTCCAAGCTGTGCATCATTTCTGTACCTTCTAATTTTTTCTTATGTTCTTGGTCATCATTTAGAAGGGCATTTGCTAACTCCAATGTGCGTCCAATGTGAGTATTTCCTTCAGTGATTTAAAAAACAGCATTAAATATAAAATGGTAAACCTTGTAATTATTTGTTTTTGATTTACAACATGGGTAAGCATACATGCGACATTACCGCAGAACTGACAAAAAAGTTATTAAAGGAAATTTAAACTTCATTTACCCCTTGGGCCTTAAGTTCTCAAGCCACATTATACACCACCACTTCCTCAAAGCTGGCATGTCATTCTAAAGAGGATCAAGCATAATCAAGTTATTAAAACTAAGTTTTATGTTATAAAAATATTTATGCAAACCATTACAAACATCCATCCATCCATCCATCCATTCTCTTCCGCTTATCTGAGGTCGGGTCGGGGGGGGCAGCAACTTGAGCAGAGATGCCCAGACTTCCCTCTCCCCGGCCACTTCTTCTAGCTCTTCTGGGAGAATTCCGAGGCGTTCCCAGGCCAGCCAGGAGACATAGTCCCTCCAACGTGTCCTGGGTCTTCCCCGGGGCCTCCTCCCGGTTGGACGTGCCCGGAACACCTCACCAGGGAGGCGTCCAGGAGGCATCCTGATCAGATGCCCGAGCCACCTCATCTGACTCCTCTCGATGCAGAGGAGCAGCGGCTCTACTCTGAGCTTCTCACCCTATCTATAAGGGAGAGCCCAGACACCCTGCGGAGGAAACTCATTTCAGCCGCTTGTATTCGCGATCTCGTTCTTTCGGTCACTACCCATAGCTCATGACCATAGATGAGGGTAGGAACATAGATCGACTGGTAAATTGAGAGCTTTGCCTTACGGCTCAGCTCCTTTTTCACCACGACAGACCGATGCAGAGCCCGCATCACTGCGGACGCCGAACCGATCCGCCTGTCGATCTCACGCTCCATTCTTCCCTCACTCGTGAATAAGACCCCGAGATACTTGAACTCCTCCACTTGGGGCAGGATCTCGCTCCCAACCCTGAGAGGGCACTCCACCCTTTTCCGGCTGAGGACCATGGTCTCGGATTTGGAGGTGCTGATTCCAATCCCAGCCGCTTCACACTCAGGTGCGAACCAATCCAGAGAGAGTTGAAGATCACAGCCTGATGAAGCAAACAGGACAACATCATCTGCAAAAAGCAGTGAGCCAATCCTGAGTCCACCAAACCGGAACCCCTCAACACCCTGGCTGCGCCTAGAAATTCTGTCCATAAAAGTTATGAACAGAATCGATGACAAAGGGCAGCCCTGGTGGAGTCCAACTCTCACTGGAAACGGGTTCGACTTACTGCCGGCAATGCGGACCAAGCTCTGGCACCGATCGTACAGGGACCGAACAGCCCTTATCAGGGGGTCCAGTACCCCATACTCTCAGAGTACCCCACACAGGATTCCCCGAGGGACACAGTTGAACGCCTTTTCCAAGTCCACAAAACACATGTAGACTGGTTGGGCAAACTCCCATGCATCCTCCAGGACTCTGCTAAGGGTGTAGAGCTGGTCCACTGTTCCACGACCAGGACGAAAACCACACTGTTCCTCCTGAATCCGAGGTTCGACTATCCGACGGACACTCCTCTCCAGAACCCCTGAATAGACTTTTCCAGGGAGGCTGAGGAGTGTGATCCCTCTGTAGTTGGAACACACCCTCCGGTCCCCTTTCTTAAAGATGGGGAACACCACCCCAGTCTGCCAATCCAGAGGCACTGTCCCCGATGTCTGCGATGTTGCAGAGACGTGTCAACCAAGACAGCCCTACAACATCCAGAGCCTTGAGGAACTCCGGGTGTATCTCATCCACCCCCGGGGCCCTGCCACCAAGGAGTTTTTTGACCACCTCGGTGACCTCAGTCCCAGAGATGGGGGAGCCCACCTCTAAGTCCCCAGGCTCTGCTTCCTCATTGGAAGGCATGTTAGTGGGATTGAGGAGGTCTTCGAAGTACTCCCCCCATCGACCCACAACGTCCCGAGTCAAGGTCAGCAGTGCACCATCCCCACCATACACAGTGTTGATATCTATCTATCTATCTATCTATCTATCTATCTATCTATCTATCTATCTATCTATCTATCTATCTATCTATCTATCTATCTATCTATCTATCTATCTATCTATCTATCTATCTATCTATCTATCTATCTATCTATCTATCTATCTATCTATCTATCTATCTATCTATCTATCTATCTTCTTCAGCTTGACAGCATCCCTCACCGCCGGTGTCCACCAACGGATTCGGGGATTGCCACCACGACAGGCACCGACCACCTTACGGCCACAGCTCCAGTCAGCCGCCTCAACAATAGAAGCATGGAACATGGCCCATTCGGACTCAATGTCCCCCACCTCCCTCGGGACATGGTCGAAGTTCTGCCAGAGGTGGGAGTTGAAGCTACTTCTGACAGGGGGCTCTGCCAGACGTTCCCAGCAGACCCTCACAACACGTTTGGGCCTACCAGGCCTGACCGGCATCCTCCCCCACCATCGAAGCCCACTCACCACCAGGTGGTGATCAGTTGACAGCTCCGCCCCTCTCTTCACCCGAGTGTCCAAGACATGTGGCCACAAGTCTGACGACACGACCACAAAGTCGATCATCGAACTGAGGCCTAGGGTGTCCTGATGCCAAGTGCACATATGAACACCCCTATGCTTGAACATGGTGTTCGTTATGGACAATCCGTGACGAGCACAGAAGTCCAATAACAAAACACCACTCGGGTTCAGATTGGGGGGGGCCATTCCTCCCAATCACGCCCTTCCAGGTCTCACTGTCATTGCCCACGTGAGCATTGAAGTCTCCCAGCAGAACGAGGGAGTCCCCAGAAGGTATGCCCTCTAGCACCCCCTCCAGGGACTCCAAAAAGGGTGGATACTCCGAACTGCTGTTCGGTGCATACGCACAAACAACAGTTAGGACCCGTCCCCCCACCCGAAGGCGAAGGGAGGCTACCCTCTCGTCTACTGGGGTAAACCCCAATGTGCAGGCTCCAAGTCGGGGGGCAATAAGTAGATAGATAGATAGATAGATAGATAGATAGATAGATAGATAGATAGATAGATACTTTATTAATCCCAATGGGAAATTCACATTCTTCAGCAGCAGCATACTGATACAATGAATAACATTAATTTAAAGAATGATAATAATGCAGGTGAAAAACAGACAATAACTATGTATAATGTTGAATGTTAACGTTTACCTCCCCAGGTGGAATTAAAGAGTCGCATAGTTTGGGGGAGAAACGATCTCCTCAATCTATGTAAATCTATCTAAAATATGCCCACACCCACTCGGTGCCTCTCACTGGGGGCAACTCCAGAGTGGTAGAGAGTCCAGGCCCTCTCAAGGAGATTGGTTCCAGAGTCCAAGCTGTGCGTCGAGGTGAGTCCGACTATATCTAACCGGAACCTCTCGACCTCGCGCACTAGCTCAGGCTCCTTCCCCTTCAGAGAGGTGACATTCCACGTCCCAAGAGCCAGCTTCTGTAGCCGAGGATCGGACCGCCAAGGTCCCCACCTTCAGCCACCACCCAACTCACACTGCACCCGACCTCCTTGGCCCCTCCCATAGGTGGTGAGCCCATGGGAAAGGGGGACCCACGTTGCCTCTTCGGGCTGTGCCCGGCCGAGCCCCATGGGTGCAGGCCCGGCCACCAGGCGCTCGCCATTGAGCCCCACCTCCAGGCCTGGCTCCAGAGGGGGGCCCCGGTGACCCACATTCGGGCAAGGGAAAACGCTGTCCAAATTTTTTGTTCATCATAGGAGGTTGTGTTGATTACAAACATGCATTTAAAATAACTGGATTTTGAAAGGTAGGTGTTTCTGGAACATCAAAACCACTAGGGACAGCATGCTTAAAGTAAAACAAACAAAAAATTCTATAAATAAAATGAACATAACTCAACACAATACCCAACACAAATTGTAGAAGGTTTCAAAAACGGGTACGCACAACCAGATACAATCCTGCCTCCACAAATACTGCAATGAAAGAAGAGAGAACTAAAGTTGAGACATACCTCATTAAAGTCAAAGGGGGCCTGAAGGATGATATACAGCCCATTCTACAGAGAAACCACAAAATGTTTATTTGGAAACCTGGACACAACATTCTATACAGACATACACAAAAATAGAGTTACAATATGAAATGGTCATACCATCAACATGAACATTCCACAGTCATTGCTATTCATCTGACTTGGAAGGCCCTAATACAAGGAGCAAAAAATGAATCAAAGAAAAAAAAAATACTGATCTAAAGTGTGTCTAGGTATCAAAGAAAAAAAAGGTTAATTACGACATTTACAATGTCAAATCCTGATCGTGATTTCCATTGTCCAGGAGACACATGTTGGGCAATTCTCCTGCAGGAAAAAAATAAGTAAACCTGCGTAAGGCATTTTTACATTAACACTAAAAGTTTTCTTCATGAGTATATTAGTAAATATTAAATTACTATAATCAAATAATATTAATATATTATTATATGAGTAAACAGAAATTAAATTCATACAAAGGACTTTTTAAAGTGACAAGATTATCTAAAGTTCTGCAACAAGAAACACGTTTTTTGAACTGAACAACATGCTGGAGTAGAACCTTCACCAGAACAGAACTTCATACTTCATTTGAACACCAAAATTCTCTTGGTCGCAACCACAAATGAGTCAAATAAAAAACCTGCACACAGCGACATAAGATATGTCACCAAATCCTTCTGGGTCATCTCTCTTCTCATAAAAAGAATCCAGAAAGTATATTTCTTTCTGCTTTGGCTTCAACGCCTATTATGTGATAGGCAGAGTTTATTGAATCAAACAGTAAGTCGCAATCCATTCTCTTTTTTTCATACATTTTGCAGGTGTATCTGTAGATGAGGATATGTCAATAAAAAATTCTCTTGGCAATCTAAAGCCATAATTATGGGAATAATACAGTTTACAGCTTTGTAATAGGTTTGTATGTTAATCTTAATTGCTATAGTGGGGATTATAAATGTTCTGAAATTTAAATGTGCAATGGAGAAACTAACTGATTTAAGGACTGATCAAAGTGCACTTGTTTTAATATTCTTCTGCTGCCACCTGAAACTACATATCTAGCATTATTAGGTGATATAATATTGGTTTGCAATGTCCCATTCTATTTGCATGTATGACAGTAGTACAATAAAATGTATTGCCTATAATGCATATTTGTAGCTGTTTCACCTGCTTATTCCTATATCTGTTTAATCGCCCAAGATTATATATGTAGAAGGGAAGGGGGAAGGAAGGAAGTGCTAAACTGCTGTACCTGACAAGAGTGAAGAGTGTATGGGTTTTGAGGCATTCTGTTAAAGTTTGTGTAATTAAGCATAAAAGGGAAAATAGGGTCACATACAACTGTATGCAGCAAAAATGTCTAGTCAAAAAGTTTAAGATTAATTTCAAAGAAGGTGAATACATAGAAAAAATATATTTACTGTAAACATACACATAGTCTGTAATGTCTTGAAGGAATTGGTATTACTAGTGCATCCTTCATGTGAGAATTGGCCTAAAATGAGAACAAATTGGTTAGTACTTTGAATATTGCAAAAATGGTGGTCTCATTATATATGAAATGATAACTTCTTACAGGTAAACTTTGCAATGGATCAAGATTTCTTGGAGGCCCCCAAGTGGCAGTGACATACAAATCTCCCATGTAAATGTCTTTCCCCTGCACAGAACAATTCAAAACCTAAATGTATAAATTTAGTTTCTTCTGTATATCAAAATATCAGTACAAATATCAAAAATAGAAATATTTCACCATCCTCAGTGGAAGCGTATATTCATTAACAGTAGGAACATACCTTTAGACTCGAAATTTGTTGCACCAAGTGTAAGCATGCATTACCAATCTATAAAGCAGAAGCTAAATGTTAAGAATTATTTATAACATGCCATATAATGCAGTAATTGCTTGACAACTCACAGTGGATTCCATCCAAAATTCTGGTCCAGTTGTCTTAAAATCTGATCTTGTCATCCAGACTCCTCCCACTTCCAAAAGTCTCTCAGTCTGTGACAGTTTGGTTTCCATTACAAAGCTGATCTGTGGGAAAATAGCAAATGACCATTGCACAATAATTCCATTAAACATACAAATTTCCTTTAACATAAACTGCCCACATCTTAATATTACACATATGCTGTGGTATAGCAAGCTTCAAGTACATACCATTTTCTCCTGCATGGGGTGTAACATAAATCCCCAAGATATTCTGTTTGCTTTCACATTCTGCAGACTTGTGAGACCCTCACAATGAATTCCTTGTTGTTTATGGCCACACTATCCCTCGAGCACAGAAACTCTGGGACTGAAGTCCTGCTGTCCTCTGCAAAGAACGGCTCAACCAGGCATGCATGTACTCAGGAACTCCTTACCAGCCATTTTAAAGACACTCTTTTTGTGTAAGTCCATGATAACAATAGGAGGATGATGCCCACAGTGCACACAAGAGAAATTATAATCCTGGGACATCAGTGCCTCAAAATGTAGGTATGCATGCAATATGGCATTATGACTTGGGTAGGGCACTTCATTAGTTTTTTTCAAGGCTGCTTATGACCCTTTCAACAGCTGTGTGACTCTAAATCTGGAGAAAAAAAAACATGTTCAGGCACTAAGACAAGAATATATATATTTCAGAAACTTTTCTAAAATTCAGCAGTCACAATGTACATACAGACAGCATTCCCAGTATGAAATACAGTAATGCTAAAATGTAATGGTAAATTACATATATCTTTATTATATTGCTATGACAAAAATAATAAAAGTAAAACAATTTTGTACTCATACAATCATCCAAGGTTGATATTAAATTGGACACTCCCTCTATGTGAATAAAAAAGTACATG
This sequence comes from Erpetoichthys calabaricus, assembly GCF_900747795.2. Classification (NCBI taxonomy): domain Eukaryota; kingdom Metazoa; phylum Chordata; class Cladistia; order Polypteriformes; family Polypteridae; genus Erpetoichthys; species Erpetoichthys calabaricus. The sequence continues at coordinate 163,856,201 of NC_041405.2, forward strand.
GGCCCCATTAGTAGTTATATGCATGCGGCTTCTGTCAAAATGTCAAAAAATGATTAATGAGTTAAGCCCCGCCCCATTTGGATTGACGTCATGAAGTCCCGCCCCCTTCCTGTTTTCCCTGCCGGAAGTCTGACCCCTTCCGTGACCCCCTCCCATCCTGTTTTTACCCCAGGAAAACTGTCAAGATTTATTTGATGGATGGGTGCCCCCTCCTTGAACCCATCCCCCATCTCTTCCGAGGACAAGTTCAGGCATGTTAAGGAAGAATCCTCGACATGTATGGGCAAGTCTCTAGCAGACCCTGCCGTCCACACCTCTTGGTGGCCGCAGGCCTTCTGACTCAGCTTCTAGCCCACAGTCAGTTAACCCTGATGTCGGCCCTTCCGCTTCCCCCCGAGGAGAGACCTCCCACACACACACACACCGGATGGTGGCCCCAGGCATTCTGACTCTGAGTCCAGCCCCGGGGCCAGTCCTTGATCACTTCTCCTGAGGTGAGCCACACACACACACACACACACACACACATGTTTCAGCCTGTCCGATCTGTCTTATAGTCATTCCTGTCTCTATTGCTTTGGGTAAGATACCTCTGTATCTATTATTTAAAATATCTATCTAACCTTTTATCTAAGTCAAAATGATTTCTCCAGCTCACAGACAGTCTCTACGCTGACAAAGCCTTTACTTCACACCGCCGGGTGCACACAGAAATACGTGCTGTCCGGTTCTCTGTCTCGGGGCATGCAGCATCTGCCTGTGGTTTTGAAACACACGCTGCCCGGCTCTCTCCATCTACACAGAGCCTCTTGGAGCAGACAGACCACTGCGCGTGCACGCAGACACCAGGCACTCTGTATGAGCAGGCAGTTTGATTTAGCAACAGGAAACTGACAGCCCCCCAGGCTACGTGCCACAGGGTCTGCGTTCTCAGCGCATGCGTGTCGGGAGCTAAACCCCCCACGAGATGTAAAAAGTTTTTTAAAAAAGCCCTGCCAAGTTAGAGAGCCTTAAACACTCCTCGGCAACGCCTTTGGAAGCTCACAAGCGCCTGATCTTTAAGTCCGTATCAGATCGTTCGGGGCAGTGTGATATTAAAAGATTTTAAATGCTTACAAAGATGACTTTTAAAATATTGGACTGTTTGGCTAAAGGCACGGATGTAAACCCGAACAATGCACGGATGTCCACGGCCAACAGCTCTGACATCCTGAAGCTAAGGGGGGTGGGGGTTTAGCTATTAGGCCGGCTCAGTCCTTATGCTGACACAAAAGATGTTCACACATAATTACTTTAACATAAGGTTCAGTTTGAAACACACTTAAAGTGAGGCCAGACATTTGCTAAAATAAATCTACGCATAACAAAGGCTGCTTTTTAAAAATACAGGACTTTTCAGTGTCCGGCCATCTGCACAGAGCACCGACAGTCAATATAACAGTAAGACCTGTTCATGATTATTATAAGTGTTAAACGAGCATGTTGGCGGCACAGTGGGTAGCGCTGCTGCCTCGCAGTTGGGACACCTGGGGACCTGGGTTCGATTCCCGGGTCCTCCCTGCGTGGAGTTTGCATGTTCTCCCCGTGTCTGCGTGGGTTTCCTCCGGGCGCTCTGGTTTCCTCCCACAGTCCAAAGAAATGCTGGTTAGGTGGATTGGCGATTCTAAATTGGCCCTAGTGTGTGCTTGGTGTTTGTGTGTGTCCTGTGGTGGGTTGGCACCCTGCCCGGGATTGGTTCCTGCCTTATGCCCTGTGTTGGCTGGGATTGGCTCCAGCAGACCCCCGTGACCCTGTGTTCGGATTCAGCGGTTTGGAAAATGGATGGATGGAAATGAGCATGTTTTAAAACGGAGGGATGAATCCTTATATTTTGTCCTTAATATTTCCAAGTTGATTCTCCGGTAATTCCCTTTTAAAAATATTTGTTTACAGTGTGCAGGAATTATCAGCATGTTAATTACACAGCGCGCGTGTACGAGCGTGAGCGCGCTCGTGTGTGTATAAATTGTAGCATTTTATATTTCTATCTCTCTATCTACGTGTACGACGATTAATGTACAATGTTCATAGGACTGAAGCAAACAATATTCGTTTTTTTTTTCTCTTACCGATACGGGCTTTACAATCAATTAAGTTTTGTCTCGGCGTCTGAAATTCAAACAGGTTCTCTCCTCTGAGAATATTCAGGCCTGGTTTAAAAGAGCAGGCTGGGTGTGTAACAGCTCGGACATAAGACGTCAGTATTCTGAACTATGTACAGAAGGACCCGCTTGTGAAATGCGAACTCGTTCGAATCGGAATACAGCGGTAACCGGTTGGATTTTTTTTTGTACGGAGCCGCCTGTTTTTAAAAGTCTGATAACGAAACATTTATGCTTTATAAAAATTCTCATTTGGACAGCTGGCTGGAGACAGATTGACTGAACCCTGAACACGGACCCAGGAATTTATATCTTAATACACAGGGGCTCTGAGATCAGGCTGTCTGTTTTTATTTAAGTCTTTAGATTTTAAAAAGTTTCCTTGCGAGTGTATTCATATTTATACCCGCGATCCTATTAAACTAGTAATGAAAGGAATGGACGAGTTTAATAGGGGTCCGAGAAAACCCTCCTTTCTAATTTTAAAGGGTTTTTTAACAGTAATTTTCTATCACAGAGTTTTTAAATGGTGCAACGAGCCTTCTTCAGCAGAGGCTTGAGTGCGTGTGTTACTGGGGTATGTTTTAAGCTACTTTACCAGGCACAGAGTATCCAATATATTAACATGGTACTAGTCAGGATTTCACTTTGTTTTTTAAATCTGGCACCTCCTTTTTCCATCTTGTGCATTGTTCAGTAAACCTTATTTTGGTGGATCAGAACATTTTTTGGTGGATCAGAACATTTTGCTTATACCCCAATCATTATTCTCTTTAGGTTTTTAACTGTTATATCTACATTTTATAAGTTTCAGCAGTCCTTTGAAAATGTTTCTGTGACAGTAACGTAATCATATGGTGTAAAAATCCAGACTACTCAATTTTTTAAAAGCTCTGAATTTACCAAATCAACCAATATGTCAGCTTTGGATCCATGTCACCAAGGCAATTGGGGGCTTCCTCTTTGTAGATTTTAGTTTGTAGGGACAGCATTTCTCAACCTTTAAAACTGTGTTATGAAAACTTGGGTCGCAAATACGGAATCATGTCCCCCTAACATTTTTTTTTGAAAGGAGCCCCTAATACCAATTTGTTCTTTTTAAGTAATGATATAACATAGAGGCATGTTTTATTATACCTACTTAACTTTTATCGACATTTATCTAACTCTATATTTATTTTTCTAGTATCAGAATGTAGTTTGAGTTAATTTGTTTTGGTTTCAATAGATGTATTTTTCATATTTTCGATTCTTGTTTTCTTTTTGTTACGCCGCGCCCCCCTAGGGGGACAGCCCCACAGTTTGAGAACCACTGTGTAGGGGATGATTTGTAAAACACTCTGCTTCACTTCAAGTTAAAGTAGATTTGCTCGGTTATTCAGCTGTCCATCGGTGTTCCATTTTTGTTATAAATTGTATTTAGTCTCTCTTTATTTACTAAACGTTTTATATGTTGAAAAGAAAACAGTTATCTTGTTCAGGTTTTAACTTAAAACAGCATTTTCATCATCAGGCTATGAACACTTTGATACTCAGGGTGCTTTGTATAATACAAAGTTTTAGAAATTCTGTGAATGTCCCATTGGGATTAATAAAGTTATCTATCTATCTATCTATCTATCTATCTATCTATCTATCTATCTATCTATCTATCTATCTATCTATCTATCTATCTATCTATCTATCTATCTATCTATCTATCTATCTATCTATCTATCTATCTATCTATCTATCTATCTATCTATCTATCTATCTATCTATCTATCTATCTATCTACCTACCTACCTACCTACCTACCTACCTACCTACCTACCTACCTACCTACTGCTTGGTAATAGCCTTCCATTTTACCGCAGTTATAAGCCCCTGAAAAATAAGAATGGTTATAGTTCGTTATATAAGCCTATACACTACAGGGCTGATTAGGCTTATTTTGGACATGTTAGGCAAATCAGGAAGGAAAATGTTTTAGTAAATAGTTACATAATATCTATTACCAGTAACAGCGTACTGCACGATAACGTGCAGTGAATACACTTGACTTGAGCATTCCTAGTTTTCATCCTCTTTCTCTGGACGTGTAGCATTCGTTTGCTCAGAGGATGATAGGCTTGCTGCCTCCTGAGCAGCTCTTTTTTTCTCCACCCTAGTGGCCCGCTGCTTCTCTGTTATCTTTTCGCGTTAAAACTGATTAAGTTAGTTTTGTGTTGCAATTACTTAGTACGTTTTCTTTAATCTGGCACTTAAATCTTCAATCTGCCTCAAGAATGATTAGCGAAGGCGATAGGGAATGAGAACGGCTCCCATACGCATGCGCAGCACAGCCGCCCTGCTGCACGGTGCCGAGAGTTGATTCAACAATAAAATAAAAAGAGTAATAAAATCATCAACCGAAAGCAGATAGTAGCCGTCACGTAGTATATGTGTAACAAATTTCAAGTCAATAGGTTTGTGAGCTACAGGTGATTTAAAATCCTGGACAGACAAACAAACAGCCACGTTAGCTTATTATAGAAGGATATCAGGAAGGCTAAAAGACAGTTGGAGATGAATAGAGCAGATAAGGTGAAGGAAGACCCGAAGAGATTCTTTCAGTATTTTAGTAGTAAAAGAACAGTCAAGGAGGAGGTCAAGTGCATCAGGAATAGTAAAGGGGAATTAAAAGATACAGAAAGTGAAATAGCGGATGCCTTAAACTTACATTTTTCTGAGGTGTTTACAAGTGAGCAAGTGGATAACTTCAGAGGTAACAGGGACTACTAAGGAGGTACTGAGGGATTTGGAAATTGCAGAGGGAGAAGTACTGCTCAGATTAAATAAGCTGAAATCGAACAAATCACCAGGACCAGATCATATTTATCCTCGTGTTCTTAAGGAGGCTAGCGAGTACGTATATAAACCCTTGACGCATATTTTTAGGGAGTCACTGCGCACTGGAGAGATTCCAAAGGACTGGAAAATGGCAAATATCATCCCATTATATAAAAAGGGTGACAGGGCAGATCCAAGCAACTATAGGCCAGTAAGCTTAACATGCATCACAGGAAAATTGATGGAGGGAATTATTAAGGATAAGATCAAGCAACACATGGCAAGGACAGGAGTTATTAGGAACAGTCAGCGTGGGCTCTGAAGAGGGAGGTCGTGTTTTACTAACATGCTGGAATTCTACGAGGAGGCAACAAAAGGATACGATGAAAGTGGAGCTTATGATATTATTTATCTGGACTTTCAGAAGGCATTTGATAAGGTGCCACGTGAGAGGTTGGGCATCAAATTAAAAGAGGTGGGAGTTCAGGGTGATGTTTGTAGATGGGTGCAGAATTGGCTCAGACACAGGAAGCAGAGGGTGATGGTGCGAGGAACCTCATCAGAACTGGCCGATGTTAAGAGTGGTGTTCCACAGGGGTCAGTGCTAGGGCCGCTGCTATTTTTAATATATATAAATGATTTAGATAGGAATATAAGTAACAAGCTGGTTAAGTTTGCAGATGATACCAACATAGGTGGATTAGCAGATAATTTGGAATCCGTTATATAATTACAGAAGGACTTGGATAGCATACAGGCTTGGGCAGATTTGTGGCAGATGAAATTTAATGTCAGTAAATGTAAAGTATTACACATTGAAAGTAAAAATGTTAGGTTTGAATACACAATGGGCGGTCGGAAAATCGAGAGTACACCTTTTGAGGAGGATTTAGGAGTCATAGTGGACTCCAAGCTATCGACTTCCCGACAGTGTTCAGAAGCCATTAAGAAGGCTAACAGAATGTTAGGATATATAGCACGATGTGTGGAGTACAAGTCCAAGGAGATTCTGCTCAACCTTTATAATGCACTGGTGAGGTCTCATCTTGAGTACTGTGTGCAGTTTTGGTCTCCAGGCTACAAAAAGGACATTGCAGGGCTAGAAAAGGACCAGAGAAGAGCGACTAGGCTGATTCCAGGGCTACAGGGGTTGAATTATGAGGAAAGATTAAAAGAGCTAAGCCTTTACAGTTTAAGCAAAAGAAGATTAAGAGGTGACATGATTGAAGTGTTTAAAATTATGAAGGGAATTAGTGCAGTGGATCGAGACTGTTATTTTAAAATGAGTTCATCAAGAACACGGGGACACAGTTGGAAACTTGTTAAGGGTAAATTTCGCACAAACATTAGGAAGTTTTTCTTTACACAAAGAACGATAGAAACTTGGAATAAGCTACCAAGTAGTGTGGTAGACAGTAAGACGTTAGGGTCTTTCAAAACTCGACTTGATGTTTTCTTGGAAGAAATAAGTAGATAGTACTGGCGAGCTTTGTTGGGCTGAATGGCCTGTTCTCGTCTAGAGTGTTCTAAAGAAGATATGTGTTAGCACAAGGATTACAAGTTTACTAAAACTGTGAGGTTTATTCTGTCTTTTAGGTAGTCCAAGTTACATAGAACATCTATCCTTGAAAATGGCTTTTCCCCTCTGTTTGTGAAAAAACCATCCTTTGTTTGAGTCACATTCAAGGTGAAGGGGATGTAAGTTTGAACTGTGATTCCAAGAGTCAAGAAGTGGTTGCATTCTTCTTGATTACGAGTCAAAGGCCTGGGGTTTGTGTGTGATCATGGTCAAGGGCAGAGTTAAGCTAGACATTATTATTATTCCAAAATGAAACATTGACTCGCCCATATCCACATCAAGCAAGTATCACAAATATAAGACAGTAAAAAACTAAATTTACAAACACTAAGTCGCAGAGGAAATTAAAAAACATATTAAGAACGGATCAACAAGGGATCATTCCAAACTCACAGCATACTGCAACTGAACCTACGTGTTTTGCAGTAACTTATTAGCCCGTTCCTCAGAATTGCAATGAGTTGGGCAAAACATTATTTAACATCAACTCTGGCCCAGCTTCAGAGCCTTTCGAAATGTCTCACCCAGGGTCCGTCAGTTTTTTCAAGGGTCATGCCCGCATAATCCGCATCCTTGGTTGATAATTTCCAAGAGGCCGGAGCCTCTACCAGGTCATACATGGCCTGGCCTGAATGGCTATCTCCTCAGCCCCCTGCTAGGATCCCCGGAACATCATTAGCAGGTACAAAAATGTCAGGTACTGCGCGGTTCTCCAGGAAACTATCAGACCCAGACATATCACCAGGGGCAGGTAACGGAGGCTCAGGCTCCTAGATCTGGTCAGTTGAAGGCATAAGAAGGTACGGCCAAGAAGGCTGGTCTGGAGGCTAGCTGTTAGGCGACTTAGTGTTTGTAAATTTAGTTGTTTTACTGTCTTATACTTGTGATACTTGCTTGATGTGGATATGGGCGAGTCAATGTTTCATTTTGGAATAATAATAATGTCTAGCTTAACTTTGCCCTTTACCATGATCACCACACAAACCCCAGGCCCTTGACTCGTAATCAAGAAGAATGCAACCACTTCTTGACTCTTGGAATCACAGTTCAAACTTACATCCCCTTCACCGTGAATGTGACTCAAACAAAGGATGGTTTTTTCACAAACAGAGGGGAAAAGCCATTTTCAAGGATAGATGTCCTATGTAACTTGGACTACCTAAAAGACAGAATAAACCTCACAGTTTTAGTAAACTTGTAATCCTTGTTCTAACACATATCTTCTTCTATAATAAGCTAACGTGGCTGTTCGTTTGTCTGTCCAGGATTTTAAATCACCTGTAGTTCGCAAACCTATTGGCTTGAAATTTGTTACACATATACTACGTGACGGCTACTATCTGCTTTCGGTTGATGATTTTATTACTCTTTTTATTTTATTGTTGAATCAACTCTCGGCACCGTGCAGCAGGGCGGCTGTGCTGCGCATGTGTATGGGAGCCGTTCTCATTCCCTATCGCCTTCGCTAATCATTCTTGAGGCAGATTGAAGATTTAAGTGCCAGATTAAAGAAAACGTACTAAGTAATTGCAACACAAAACTAACTTAATCAGTTTTAACGCGAAAAGATAACAGAGAAGCAGCGGGCCACTAGGGTGGAGAAAAAAAGAGCTGCTCAGGAGGCAGCAAGCCTATCATCCTCTGAGCAAACGAATGCTACACGTCCAGAGAAAGAGGATGAAAACTAGGAATGCTCAAGTCAAGTGTATTCACTGCACGTTATCGTGCAGTACGCTGTTACTGGTTATAGATATTATGTAACTATTCACTAAAACATTTTCCTTCCTGATTTGCCTAACATGTCCAAAATAAGCCTAATCAGCCCTGTAGTGTATAGGCTTATATAACGAACTATAACCATTCTTATTTTTCAGGGGCTTATAACTGCGGTAAAATGGAAGGCTATTACCAAGCGATAGATAGATAGATAGATAGATAGATACATTTTACATCATTTAGCAGACGCTCTTATCCAGAGCGACTTACAACAGTGTTTGTTAGTTTTTTTCGCATACTCCTTGGGGTCAGAGCGCAGGGTCAGCCATTGTACAGCGCCCCCTGAAGCAATTACAGGTTAAGGGCCTTGCTCAAGGGCCCAGCAGAGTAGGATCTCTTTTGGCACTGACGGGGATTCGAACCGGCAACCTTCGGGATACCAGCGCAGATCCTTAGCCTCAGAGCCACCACTCCGCCTATATGATAGATATAGATAGATAGATAGATAGATAGATAGATAGATAGATAGATAGATAGATAGATAGATAGATAGATAGATAGATAGATAGATAGATAGATAGATAGATAGATAGATAGATAGATAGATAGATAGATAGATAGATAGATAGATAGATAGATAGATAGATAGATACTTTATTAATCCCAATGGGACATTCACAGAATTTCTAAAACTTTGTATTATACAAAGCACCCTGAGTATCAAACTGTTCATAGCCTGATGATGAAAATGCTGTTTTAAGTTAACACCTGAACAAGATAACTGTTTTCTATTCAACATATAAAACGTTTAGTAAATAAAGAGAGACTAAATACAATTTATAACAAAAATGGAACACCGATGGACAGCTGAATAACCGAGCAAATCTACTTTAACTTGAAGTGAAGCAGAGTGTTTTACAAATCATCCCCTACACAGTGGTTCTCAAACTGTGGGGCTGTCCCCCTAGGGGGGCGCGGCGTAACAAAAAGAAAACAAGAATCGAAAATATGAAAAATACATCTATTGAAACCAAAACAAATTAACTCAAACTACATTCTGATACTAGAAAAATAAATATAGAGTTAGATAAATGTCGATAAAAGTTAAGTAGGTATAATAAAACATGCCTCTATGTTATATCATTACTTAAAAAGAACAAATTGGTATTAGGGGCTCCTTTCAAAAAAAAACGTTAGGGGGACATGATTACGTATTTGCGACCCAAGTTTTCATAACACAGTTTTAAAGGTTGAGAAATGCTGTCCCTACAAACTAAAATCTACAAAGAGGAAGCCCCCAATTGCCTTGGTGACATGGATCCAAAGCTGACATATTGGTTGATTTGGTAAATTCAGAGCTTTTAAAAAATTGAGTAGTCTGGATTTTTACATCATATGATTACGTTACTGTCACAGAAACATTTTCAAAGGACTGCTGAAACTTATAAAATGTAGATATAACAGTTAAAAACCTAAAGAGAATAATGACTGGGGTGTAAGCAAAATGTTCTGATCCACCAAAAATGTTCTGATCCACCAAAATAAGGTTTACTGAACAATGCACAAGATGGAAAAAGGAGGTACCAGATTTAAAAAACAAAATGAAATCCTGACTAGTACCATGTTAATATATTGGATACTCTGTGCCTGGTAAAGTAGCTTAAAACATATCCCAGTAACACACACACTCAAGCCTCTGCTGAAGAAGGCTCGTTGCACCATTTAAAAACTCTGTGATAGAAAATTACTGTTAAAAACCCTTTTAAATTAGAAAGGAGAGTTTTCTCGGACCCCTATTAAACTCGTCCATTCCTTTCATTACTAGTTTAATAGGATCGCGGGTATAAATATGAATACACTCGCAAGGAAACTTTTTAAAATCTAAAGACTTAAATAAAAACAGACAGCCTGATCTCAGAGCCCCTGTGTATTAAGATATAAATTCCTGGGTCCGTGTTCAGGGTTCAGTCAATCTGTCTCCAGTCGGCTGTCCAAATGAGAATTTTTATAAAGCATAAATGTTTCGTTATCAGACTTTTTTTTGTCATTGCCTGTGTGTCCTTTTTTATTGTATGGTAACTGCTTGTTGAAAGTGTGGGCTAAAACCTCTCCAAAATCCAAGTGCCAAATCCAGTATCTCTCCTAACACTGACCTTTGTTCTTTACTCAAGACCAGCTTACTTTTCTCCATTTTATTACAGGGAGTTTCATAGGCTGTCTTTTTAAACAATTGGTCAGTCAGGTTTCGAATTACTGAACCGAAGTGTGTGTGCTTTTTAATTACTGCTGGCCCCAGCACAGCTGTTAGGACTTTCACACCCCTGTGCATTCCTAACTTGCTGCATGAGCTTGTAAGCCTGCTTGCTGCACCGTTCACCCTCCTTTGTTCTTTGGCTTGTCCTGTTTCATTCAGACCGACTCCTAAACTGGTCCACTTTCTTTCCAACTCGGTCATTCTTAACTTGCATTTTCAGACCTCTCACACACAAGCACTTGAATTCCCTTCATTTGCACTGTTCCTTGTTTTAATTCCACACTTTCTTCACTCAGTATCCTTATTCCATTATCCATTTCATGCCCTTCAGTCAACAATTCACATTCAAACTCCCCAGCTTCTCTGCCTTCTATCTGATTTCTTTGTCTTAAATCAAATTTCAATGCAGCACTGGTTACCTTTCCTAACAGTGGTGAAATATCTATGGGTGTAGCATATTCTTTAAATACAGGACAGACCCCAGAATCACCTGGGGCCTCATGCATAACGCCGTGCGTAGAACTCACACTATAACATCACGTAAGCACAAAAGCAGGAATGTGCGTACGCACAGAAAAATCCAGATGCAAGAATCTGTACGTGCGCAAACTTTCACGTTCTTCCGCTACATAAATTCCGATCAGCATGAAAAATAATGCACGTGCACGCTCCTTCTGTCACGCCCCAATTCCTCCCAGACTTACGCCTCTTTGAATATGCAAATCAATATAAATAGCCCTTATGCTCAGCCTTCTGTGAAAAGACAATGGGAAAAGCACGGGGGAAAATATAAGAATTTCAGCGAATACCAAATGGAGGCAAAGGAAAAGCTTACTATTTGTTGGTTTAAACAGTGATATAAGCAACAAAAGGAAGTTGATCAAGTGACAGAGTGTCAGAGAAACTCGAAAGCTCAAGTTCACAAAGTCACACAGTGCCCGAAATAAAAAAGCAGTCACATATCAAAGTCACCGTGAAAAAGCGAGTCATAGCCCACCTTCTGAGTGTCATATGAAAGCTTATTAGGGTACAGACAAAAAAAATAGGCACACAGTGGGGAAAAAAGCACGAAATGTCAACTTTAATCTCGAAATTTCCACTTTAATCTCGTAGTTTATTTTGCCATTAAAGTAGAACATCATAAACTTCATCTTAAAATCGTTTAATTTACTAGTTTCTCAAATCCCATTGTAACTAAAGTAGCACATTAAATGCTTTGTTCTGTATTTGATCTTCTATGTGCTCTGTGTGTGTGAATCACTACCTGCTTCTTAAACGGGCTTTTTTTTTCTCCAACAGGACACAGAATCCATTACATTTGTGATATTACAGCTCTCTGAATAATTAAAATACTGAGATGTATACGTGATATCTTTTTCATGATGATAGGAGTTAAAGCATGTTATTAAACATGGGAACACGGTGGTGCAGTGAGTGTTCATGTCTCACACAAGAGGCTTGCTGCGCCATGTGTGACCTTCGATGAAATAATTTATTACAGAAGTCCTGTCTCTTTCAAACGTACTAACCTCCAATTCCTGTCCTTACTTTTCTTTCTCCAAATACCCAATCGCCACACAATCAGCTCTGTAATAGACGTGAAGCCAACTGTAAGCTTAGAACGCCGATTCTTCAAAACTTTTAAGGAACATTGAAATATCTTCGTAGTACATGTTTAATTATTCTATCCGTCTATCTTTCCAGTGTCGCGTCAGCACCAGCAATAATACAGCACAATGCAGGAACAATCCATGAACTAGCTAGCGCTGCGGCACTGTGTCCTCACATGCTTAATTATTAACAATACAGATTATTTAAATGAAGTTAAAGTTTTATCTGTATACTATAATCAACATATTTTGCTGCATTTCATCTTAAAAATGATATCGTCATCATATGTAAATACCTGCTTTATAAAGTGGTGCAGGTTGTGCAATATTATAACTGTATCCCAAGTTTACAGTGAGGTGATTGTACTTATAAGTACAAACAGTTCTACAAGGAGCACTTGATGGACTGATTGAGTGCGTTTAGAGTTCTTGGGATGAAACTTTTTCTAAACCGCGAAGTCCGTACAGGAAAGTCTCTGAAACATTTTTCCGTGGCTGAGGCACCGTCTGCTTCATGCTGTACCCCGATAATTCTCTTTCCGATCAGCTGCTGCTGTGATTCCCCACTCAGATACAGTGATATAAATACTCCGAGTGGTGCAGTGAGAGTAATATGGAAAAAGATGATTTGCTGTGGCAACCCTTAACGGGAGCAGCTGAAAGAAGAAGAAGATGCATTGAGAGTAACAACGCTAAAGCAGCTATGGTATTTGGAATACTATGGCTATTCCCTGGACCATTATATTGCTGCAGGTTAATTACAATCAGATGCATTACACTAATAAACAATATGCAGTTAGTTTCAGTGTATTTATAAAGCCGCGTCAGGAATGTGGATCTAAGAAAGACCACACAGGAACAGTAGCACTGCTTTGACGCTGGGTGCCGCCAGTCTGCAAAACCAAGCGGAGAAATTGCGTACGCCAGGGCATGAGGTACCGTGGAAAAGTGCGTGCTTTACACCAAGTTTAGGTTTTATACATCGCGATTTGAGCGTGGAAACGTTCGTGCGCAACATTTCTGTGCGTATGCACCATTTATACATGAGGCCCCTGGAGTCCATTTAATGAAATGAGTTCAGAATGTGTAGCCTAGAATGACTTTGATGGATCAAAAACACTATAAAGTTTGAGTTTGAGCTTTTGACAAGAAGCATATCCAGATGGGAATCACACCTTGCACAAAAGAGCTGTCTGAAGAGCTACAATGGAGACTTGTTCATCTACATACTGTAAGGCTGCAAAGGGTTACAAAGTCATCTCAAAGATTTTGGATATTCATCAGTCTACTGTTAGGCAAGTTGTCTATAAATGGAGACACTTTGGTATTGTGGCTACTCTACGTAGAAGTGGGCGACCTGCCAAGGTGACCCCAAGAGCACAACGCGAAGTCAGCAATGAGGTAAAGAAGAACCCCTGAGTGACAGCAAAGGACTTGAAGAAGTCATTAGAACTGGCTCACATCTCTGTTCATGAGTCAGCTATATGCAAAACATTGAACAAGAAAGGAGTTCATGGCAGGACACCAAGAAGGAAGCCACTGCTATCAAAAAAGAATATTACTGAGAGCACTTGGACTCTCCACAACAGTACTGGGAAAATATTTTGTTGAGTGATGAAACCAAAATTGAACTATTTGGGAGGAACAAGCAGAACTTCATTTGGCGTAAAATGGGCAATGCATATCAACATCATCCCTACAGCAAAGTATGGTGGAGGGAACATCATGATTTGGGCCTGCTTTGCTGCATCAGGGCCTGGACAGCTTTCTATCATTGAGGGGCAAATGAATTCACATGTTTATCAACAAATTCTCCAGGATAATGTGAGGGTGTCTGTCTGTCAACTTAAGCTCAGAAGAGGCTGGGTGATTCAACAGGACAATGACCCCAAACAGTGCAGCAAATCCACAGCACAATGGCTTCAGAAGAACAAACTTGGCCTTTTGGAGTAGCCCAGCCAGATCCCAGATCTCAATCCTATTGAGATGCTGTGGAATGACTTGAAGAGAGCCATACACAGAAGACAACCAAAGAATATGGAAGAGTTAAGGCAGTTCTGCAGGGAAGAATGGGCTCAAATTCCCCCCACACAATGTGCAGGTCTGATCTGCAGTTACAGGAAGCTCCTGGTTGAGGTCATTGCTGCCAGAGGGTTAACCAGTTATTAAATCCCAAGGTTCACTTACTTTTCCACTACCACTGTGAACGTTGAATGCGTTTGTAAAATAAAGACATGAAAGAGTAGAATTGTTTGTGTGTCATTGGCTTAAGCTCATGGTGTAGATCAGGACCTGGGACTTAGATGAAGATCAGATCACTTTTTTTTGACCAATTCATACAGTAAACCAAATCATTCCAAAGGGTTCACATACTTTTTACTTTGACTGTATGACTCCTGAATGCTGAGCCATCCTCCACAAGAGAGCGCCATGTTGGGAAATGAGGGAGATTTTGGGCAGAAAGCTGTGTTTTCCAGAATTTGAATTTTGTGGTGAAGGCTTTCACACTTTCATAAGCTGCTGTGATGAGCTGATCAGGGCCTGGAGCGTCAAGTTAAGTACGTTCAGCTCCTGTGTAATGTCCACTAAGAAATCAAGTCCCATGACCCATTGTGGACCTTCCAAGTCAGGAACATCCATTCTGCCATCTGCCGTGACATTTTTCACGCCGTTCTTAACACAAGAAATCTCTTCAGGATATTTGCTCTTCTGAGCCAGTGCACCTCAGTACAGTGAAGTACATCACCATAAATTGACTCCATTTCTTCTAAACAGGCTCTGAACTGGCGATGCTGTAAACTCCCTGACCTGATGTAATTAATACATTTCAGAACATCAGACATGACACGTTCAGATTGTCAGCATTTGCTGCACAGTGCTTGTTGATGAATGATGCTGTGTTAAACTACTGCTGGATCAGCTTTTTCCTCTGCTTGTTTTGTTTTAACCAACGCTACCAGTCCATTTTGTTTGCCTGTCATGGACGGGGCTCCATCTGTGGTGATGCCATACCAGTTTGTTATCTGGCAAAGAAGCACGCTCAATCATGTCACACAGAAGTTGACATATATCATTGCCTGTGGTACGGCCGAGCATCGGACATAAACTTAGCAAAGTGGGAATTAACACCTCTATTGCAAATCGCTAGTTGAGCAGTGTCGGTGTTGTCGGTGCTTTCGTCAAGCGCCATGGAGTGTGCAGGAAAGACTTTAGCTTTCTCACGTAGCTGATCATAAATGTCATTTGATAACTCGCCTATTAGCTCTGCCACGAGGTTTGCTGATAAGGAGATATTTTTGAACAAGCCCGTCTTTTCTGGACACAATATTTCAGTGACTTTTAAGATACAGTCCTTGAGAAACTGCCCTTCGGTGAATGGCTTCCCTGCCTTAGCGATTAACTCTCTTACCACTTGGGTTGCTTCCACAGCACCATCAGCATTCTTCTGTGCTTTGTGATAAAGACTTTGCTGTAATTTCAGGCCTTTGTGTAGCTGCGTAGCTGGTTTAGCCCTCTCTTCTCCCTGATACTTATCATACTGTTCTCCGTATTTAGTCGAGTAATGACGTTTGAGATTATATTCCTTCATTACAGCGACTTTCTCTTTGCAAATAAGACAGATAGCATTTCCACTGAATTCCATAAAAATTCTCTAATGTCCATCTTTCTTGAAATTCATTGTGTTCAACATCCACTTCCTTTTTGGTTTGGAAAGAGACATCTTTCTTATTGACAACCAAGAAAATGAATTCCAAAAAAAATTAACTTTTGTTTTATCAAAAACTGCACATTTGCACCAAATGACAGAAGTGAAAGATTTAAGTTAGTTTGAAATACGTTTTTAATTTAAAATGATTATTTTTAAACTAGTTTGGACTAATACAAGTAAACATAGAAAGAAGATGAAAATAGTTAAATAAATTTACCGTTCACGAGCCACATTGCATTATTTATTTGAGGTCATATACAGGCCTGTGGGAAGGGGACGGGGGGCCGAAACTGACCCGCGGGCTGGGAGTATGAGACCCCTGTACTAAGTTGTAGAGGCTAACACACATAATAAATAGCACTTAAATCCAAGAACAGGTTTGTTAAAATAATAATGACAAATCTCCTCCCATATCGAGGAAGCCTAACATTTCTAACTGCACTTTCCCACTCTTACGAGCTGCCATTCTTGTGCCATCCCCATCGCTGATCGTCCTTCCTACTGACGTGCTCTCTCCCAGCAGTCAACCACAATCGATTCTTATCTTCTTCAGGGGACTGCTGTTTGTTTGGTCCCCTGCCTTCTTGAATCTTCCCAGGCTTGATGGATGAAGTGCAGACCCTCCTGAAAGTGACAGGTCACTTGTCAATCAGACATCCAGCCCCTCCCATATTCAGGGCGATAAGTTAGCTGCTACAATGCTGTATTACGTCTGTGAGATAATCCCAATTTAATATCTGAAACTACTTTCATATGAGATATACTGGGGTGACACGCCTGGTCTGGCTGATTCCTCGTTGGCACTCTGGGGCACTTAATTAAGCACTGTGCCCACCGGTATTTAAAAGGGAAGACTGAGCAGTACTGGGGGAAGGTTGGAGGATAAGGAGAGTGAACTTCAAGTAAAGGTCGGCAGTGCAAGATCACTGCAATGGAGCCAAGGCACTGGTGCTCTGAGGGGTCTCCCTGCTGAACTTTAGTGAGTCCGTGGGTGCCTATGGACTTCAATTAGGCCGGTCTCCATCCTCGTCCAAAGTGTTGGGCTACTGCTGCCTCAAGTTGTGCTTTGCTTCTGTCAGGTCTTCCTGTGGTGAATCTGTAACTGGTTTAACTGGTCTGCCATTTGTTGCACTGATTCTACCATGTTAGCCAATTTCTGTCATCGTAAGGCACAAAATCCTTCTGACTACGCCACTTGTGGTCGGACTAAGGAAGGAGAGGACTCGGACTAAATGTTGGGTTGCCAAATGGGCCACCCTGTTTACTTGAAATAAAAAAAAAATGAAAATGATAGACTTACCTGAGATGAGACCAGAAGGTGACCCAAGGACACACATGCGTGACACACTTTATTATTTTGTTTTTGCAGTTTGACTTTCAAAACCAGTTGTTGTCTTTCACTTGCCACTGTGCCATTCTGGGTTACGACCTACTCGGGGGTCATGTGGACTGTTTGAGGTCAGGTGAGGGCCCCGAATGTTGAGCCTTGACACAAATAACAAATAAAGATTAAAGTCTGTCTCAGCTTATTCATACCCACTTGACGTTGATTAAAATAAAAGCTGAAAAACAGAACTGCTGTTACACACTGAAAACTAGTCAGGCACAATCTTCATCTGTTATTATAAACTGTGATGGAGTAAAATGAGCAGAAAACATGGCAGGGGATTCTTTATCACTGCAAAACTGAGAGCACTCTTCACTCAAGTGTAAAAGATATATTATTTTATATTACTGATTGTATGATATGATTTGTTTTACTCAGATTTCATAAAATTAAATCAGAAGGAGCAAGAGCTGGAAGAGTTAAGAAATGCAAATTACATCTTGACCAGTAACAACAGTGCTCTGTTGGAGGCTCAAGCTACCCTGCAGTCCGAATACCAAAGAAACAACAATGAACTACAGAAACGACTAGATATACTAAAGTATGAATGTGTCACAAACAACAGTAATCTGCAGGAAAGACTTGTTAACGTGAGTTCTGAATGGAATAAAAACTACACTAATCTTCGAGATAGCAGAGAAAATTTACAGCTTGAATGCAACAGAAACAACAGTGAGTTGCAGGAAAGACTTGTTAACATGAGTTCGGAATGGAATAAAAACTACACTGATCTTCAAGATAGCCTAGAGAATTTACAGCTTGAATGCAACAGAAACAACAGTGAATTGCAGGAAAGACTTGTTAACGTGAGTTCTGAATGGAATAAAAACTACACTGATCTTCGAGATAGCAGAGAAAATTTACAGCTTGAATGCAACAGAAACAACAGTGAATTGCAGGAAAGACTTGTTAACGTGAGTTCTGAATGGAATAAAAACTACACTGATCTTCAAGATAGCCTAGAGAATTTACAGCTTGAATGCAACAGAAACAACAGTGAATTGCAGGAAAGACTTGTTAACATGAGTTCTGAATGGAATAAAAACTACACTGATCTTCAAGATAGCCTGGAGAATTTACAGCTTGAATGCAACAGAAACAACAGTGAATTGCAGGAAAGACTTGTTAACATGAGTTCTGAATGGAATAAAAACTACACTGATCTTCAAGGGAGCCTAGAGAATTTACAGCTTGAATGCAACAGAAACAACAGTGAATTGCAGGAAAGACTTGTTAACGTGAGTTCTGAATGGAATAAAAACTACACTGATCTTCAAGATAGCCTAGAGAATTTACAGCTTGAATGCAACAGAAACAACAGTGAATTGCAGGAAAGACTTGTTAACGTGAGTTCTGAATGGAATAAAAACTACACTGATCTTCAAGATAGCCTAGAGAATTTACAGCTTGAATGCAACAGAAACAACAGTGAATTGCAGGAAAGACTTGTTAACGTGAGTTCTGAATGGAAAAACAACTACACTGATCTTCAAGAGAGCCGAGATACCCTTCAGTCTCAGTACGTAACTCTGAATGAGAAACTTGATGAAGTGTCCAAAGTGTTCAGTAATCTGAAGCAATTCTACTGTGATGCTACAGACACATCTCCCGGTGAGTGCTTTGCTGCAGGGTTAATAGACTGTGGGCTCTTTGCTCATCTAATCCCTCATTTTTCATTTGCTCTTTTGTTTCATTTTCCACAGAAAACACTTGCTCTGTTTGTAAACCTGAGTGGTTCCCCTTCAGTTCCAAGTGTTACTACTTCTCCAATTTTACGCTGACCTGGAAGGACAGCCGTGATTGGTGCGAGACAAGGGGTGGACGACTAGTGAATGTAGAAAGTTCTGACATGCTGGTATGTCATGTATGCAGGTCAATTTAAAATGACTGTCTTCAAACTGTATACTGTAAGTTAAACTGTCAGGACAAGAGCATTAAAAACAAAACTCTTTGAACGTGCATCACAAGAACAATCCCAGAAGACCTAAGCTGAAGTGGAGTCAGCTCAGTATTTTATTACAGCAGGAATGTCTTTCTTTAGCAGATTCCTCCAATGGATCTGAAAAGTCTGTCAACACATTTCAAAGGCTCAGGGCGACTGCCATTTTAATCAAAGTCTCAGTGACACTTTGTTTAGTGTTGACTGTGTGAGAAAGTGAAGATTCTGTCAAAGGACTCTTTACGTCTTTCTTCATTCGCTATAACTGACACCATCCGATGTGCTGTGAATCCTAGATTGCTGTTTCTTTTTCTTGGCTGCAGGAGCTCTTAGAGTTGCCATTTCTACATTACGTTTACATGCATTGCTGGTTTTTGGTTGGATATCTGGGAGATACGTAATGGACAAAAGGGTCACTAGTGATGAGTTAGTCAATTAGTATATAAAGCAATTTAAGATTTGCTCATCATTTTTACATGACAATCACCAGGTGACCATTGCATCGCTCCAAATAAAACCCAGAATGCCACTGAACTGCCCTTCTGAGGTGATAGGCCCCTGTTAAGACCCAAATCAGTACAAATGTCTGCAAATTCTATCATTGGTTGATTTCCATTGCGGTGCTGGGGTTTTTGTGAGATTTCCCCCAGGGATGTCGTATTTAGTATCCAGTATCTGTTAGCACACTGACACATTATTAGTGTTGGACATCACTGCCATCTGCTTATGTGACACAAGAAGTGACACAATAACTCAAGTTATTATAAAAACAGGTGACACAATGAGAGTTTTGTATGTTCGTTGTATTTATAAGGAGAGACTCAGGCCAGTATATATTAAAGAAAAAAGGAGGGGAAATGTGTTTGATGTACCCTAACCCTAAGAGAAGAAAATTTAATACATAAAGACACATGCAAGTTCAAATGTATACTAACTTCTTCATTTCATGTTTTCTTATCAGAAGTTTTTACTAAGTAAAGCTAAACTTGTTGGAGGTGAAGAGAGACAATATTGGATTGACATCAGTACAGAAAACAAATCTACCAGGATGGACGGCGGACCTGTGAAATCCAAGAGGTAAGAAGACTCCTTTCAGTCGAGACGTCTCACTTTGACTGAATTAGCTCCAAAACCGTATTAGGCAGGAGCAGAGAGGGGGTTACCTACAGATGACACTTTACTGTCATTAGAGGTGACAAACACACTGTCTGCTGTCTTATTAGGTAACATAAAACAGATGAACGGACACCACAATAATTTGGGCCTTTCTGACATTAGTGAATCACACACCATTTTTGTATAAATATCACATAAATATGGCCGGTGACTGCTGACTTCACATTTACCGACTCCTTTCCCTAATCTTGCCAGTACTGCTGGCCTTACACATGTAGTCATGAATGTCGTTTCTCAGAGCTCTGAAGACAAAAATGAAATATGTTACAAATGACAAACGCTCTGCAGTGCAGTAAACCAAACTACAAGTAAATAAGTGAGAATGTCATTTCTGAACTTAAACACCCATCTGAGGTGCCACGAGGCAACAGGGAGCCACAGGGACAGTGAGGAGCCAAAGTGGCTGAGGTAGGAGTGTGAATGAACACAAAGTGGATTACTGTGTGTGTGATAGCTGACATATAATAGGCAGATTATGGGATGTTGTTGATCATAAAGAGTCCACTCATCCATACAACTCTATTCCTGCCTGCAGTATCCAACTGAGGGAGCTGCCCACCATCCAGACAGGAAAGAGCCCAAAATCTGCCCAAAAGCCAGGCTGGCACAGGGTGGCCAAACTCTGAAATGAGCCGAGTACCATATGCTTGGGCAGAGCTTCATCACGCTGCCCCAAATTCATCTTCATTTCTTATTAATGGTGTAAGTACAATATGATGACTTGTCAAGTTTTAGTTCATGTAATTATCATGTGCACTCTTCACAATTCACGTATCCCATAGAGCAGTGAGAACAGTTCAATACCAAGAAGAGACGAGGAGTCCAACACTACACATGAAATGTGACAGCAGATGAACGATAACAGACACAGGTGGGCTGTCATCAGCATGTGTCTGTCATGTGTAGTGATGGTGTTTCATCTGCTAGTAACAGAAGGCTTCACTCTCATTTCCTCATAGATATAGTGACGCAGGTTTGGTTCTTTCTTTTGGGTGGCACACTGGTAGCTCTGCCACACCGCTGTAAGATGACAAGGGTACCCTGGTCCTCCCTGTGTTTGAGTTCACATGTTCTCTCCATGTCTGTGTGGGTTTCCTCCTGGTGCTCCACAAACACACACATTCAGTGGATTGGTGATGCTAAATTGGCCCTGGAGTGTGTGTCTCTCTGCCTGCAATGGACTGGCTCCCTGTTCAGGGATTGTTCCTGCCTTGGGCGCCTGTTCAGGATGAAGTGGGTTTAGACAATGGAGGGACCACTGGTTCTTTTAGGTGATGTGTTCAAATGTCTTCATTTATATACTGAACTGTCAACAAATGTCAAATTGTTAAACGGTATTTGTATGTATTAGTTTAGGTCAGATGTTGAGCCGTAGTGTCTAATGAGCTCTTAAATGAGGTCATCAGCATGGTTAAGGGTCACAAGAGACACCGCAGCACTGATGGCCGCACACAGAAGAGCAGTTGCCACTCTGTAATAAAGGCTAACGAGGCCATGAGGCTTTAGTAGAATAGAAAAGGCCAAGTCTTCAGAATCATCAGAGGCCTGATAAAGTGAACTAGTCAGTCGTGTGTCTGAGGACGGCTACTGCAGATTAGCAGAAGTGTATTCAGGCAGAAAGCAGGAAGCAATGGCAGCATTTCTAGACGTCAGCCTCAAAGTCACATCAATCAACACGGAAAAAACGGTCAAGTTACACAAATCACAATGAAGGCTTTGACGTATTCATTCATTTTACAAAGATTAAGTGGTTTTTGAACCCAGCATTACTAATTGTATGTAGTGGAATATCTAAGAAACCATCAAAAGCGTGTCTGCTAATGTTCAGAGACCTTTGTGCTAATATACAGTACCTTATATATATCTTTAAAAGTAGAGTTGTGTCATTTGAATCAGAATACACGAATGAAGAGTTTGTCAGCTGAGATCTTCAACAATGACGACCCTGACTCAGGGTGGGGTGGGTGTGGGGGGTCATCGTCCAGTATGGTTTCTGTTATGAGTGTCCTTTATAATTTAGTTTAATTCACCCACCATGGCTAAGTCAGGCCCAGCCTGCCCGTGTCCAGTGAGGATTGAATTTCAGTTTATTAGCCACACTGCTGACTTACAATCCTCTGTGCTGCACAGCCTGGTGGCCTTTCATCTGTTTAATGTCTGAAGTTAGGTGATGTGTGTGAGCGTACGAGGTCAGTCAGTTCAGGAGAAGGCCTCACAGCTCCTCTTGTGTTTCAGAGCCAGCGATGACGACAAAGAAAAGTGTCCAGTGGTATGGCTGGACATTGAAATAGAGACAGACAACTTATGTATATTCAAGGAGTACTGGATCTGTGAGTTCGCTGCGTTTCCTCTTCATATTTAAACTTCTATCAAGAGTTCCAGCCACCTGCCAGAGCCGCTGTCTTCAGGAATCGTAAGGATCACCTCATCAGTATATCACAGAGCTGCTAGTCTGACGGTCACCTCACTTGGTCATGTAGGTGACAGAGGTAGTGAGTGACAACATACTCTACATACAGGACTGGGAGGACATGAAAGCTGACATCTTATTGTAATCTCAGTGTTGGTCTGACTGACTAGACCCCCAGACCTTGAACTGCACAAGGTGGTTATGGATAATGGATGAAATGATAAAACTTAATTTACATAAGAGAGGAAATGGACAGTTCTGATTTTTATAAAACAAGTTTAGATTTGTTTAACAAGCAACACATTCAAGTCCTTTCAGCATTTAGTAAAATGAAGATACGTCACCAACCTGTGTCTGTCTTGAGTGATGTGATAAAGTATTTACCCCTTTCCTAGTATTTTCTGTTTTTGTATATTTTAAATAAAGCATGGCCTCTGACCTTTATAAAAATGTAATATTAGAAAAGGAAACCTGAGGAAAGACGCAATACAGTTTATAAATCACTGATTTATTTAATGAACAAAGTTATTAATCCAACACCTCAGTGACCGATGTGAAGGTGTCATTGTCCCCAGAGTTTCAGTTGGTTGGTTGGTGCAACTGTAGCAGCAGTAATCAGAACTAAACACTCTGTGATTTATAATCTGAGATCAGACGTTCACGTTACTGTTGAGGAGTGATAGCCTTTGCTTTCATTCAGACACATTCAGAGTTTACGAGCCTAAACTCTTCACTTCAGTACTTCTGTTAGTAGAAGTTAGCAGTTTGACGAGGCTCTGAAACTCTAAGTGTCCTCTGAGCCATTCAGCTGTAGGTTTTCTTTTGTGTTGTGGACCATTGATCTGCTCTGTCATCCAACTACACCTTGGCTCCAGGTCATGGACAGAGGACTGGCCGTTCTTATAAAGAATATTCTGGTTCTATCAAAATGGCAGCAAGGCCCCCCCCCCCCCCCTTCATCACGCTACCATCCCCACGTTTTATTGTAGGTTTGAAGTTCTTATTGTTGAATGCTGTGTTACTTTATAGCAGACCCAGTGGACCACAAAGTTCTTGTCTGTCTTTATTACAAGAGGCGTGAAGATGATGGAGGTGACTCTGTGCAGTTCTGAGACAAGCACCAAAGCTGCACTTGGATAGCAGAGTTTGTCTTACTGCTCTCCCATGAATCCTGCTTTTACTCTTCATCTCTCACAGCACAGAGTCATGACCTCTGACCTTAGAGGAGGGTAGACAGGCCTGAGGGTCTTTGGATGTTTCTTCTGGAATCCTCTGAGACTTCTTGACTCAGGCATTGTTGCACCCTTTTGGCAGGCCAGCTTCTCCTATGAAGATGTTGCTCTTTTCTGAATGTTTTTGAGATGATGGCTGTCACTGTGGTGCCGTGGAGTCTCAGAGCCTTAGCAATGGCTAATACTTTCCTGATTTCACTTATGTTTTTCTTTTTCTCTTCTGTGAAGACTCTGTGATCTTCTAGAAACCTTAGGGTGACAACTTCACTATCATGGAAAGTGACATCATATGGAGAGGTTTAGATTCAGTAAGGCTGGCTGTGTCTTGTTATGAGTTGTCTTTGATCAGCTCACTAAAGAGACAATTCTCTTACACATGGCGCTACAGCTGTGGGGTTACTTTATTACTTCAATATCTTAGTCAGGCAATATCTTATGAATGGTGTGATACGTTTACTCTGATTCCTGTCATCTAATATTAAATTTAGTCTAAAGATCTGAAGCCATTCATTATGACAAACATACAAAAATGGAGAACATCTGGAAGGGAGAAAAATCTGAACATCACTGAGCATTTATCTGAATCAGAGCTGCCATCGTGAAGAGCATTTACTACCACATGACATGACGTCTATTCTGTATTATTAATGTCTGAGTCTTAACACAAGTTTTATCACTTATGGACTCTCTTAAGCCAACTACTGATGATTTGACTTTTTAAGAGTGATGTTTCTCTCTCCATTCTGTCTCTTGAGTTGATATTTTTAATTCTATTCATATTGATGGTTTCCATTTTTTTGCTTATGTCTCAGGTTCTGAATTAGGTTCAGGTTCTCATTATACTTTGACCTTCAGTAGTTTTTATTTTGTCGTTCAGTATATATTTACACTTTTGCAGATTTATTCTAGAGGTCCATCTCATAAATGATCTTGCATTGCCATGTTTTGCTGTGTTGATTTCCATTTTATTCTAAACTTGAGATGCTGTACTGTATGATAATTTGTGCAGAATAAATCTAAATTCCTTAATAAAGTCTGTTTGACTTCCTTTACCAGTGTCCTTATTTGTATTCTGACTTTGAGAGAATGAACTTCTCTGCGCTAGGAGATATGTCACACTTTGCTCCATTAACTTTTGTTCACTGCCATTTTTCACATTTGTCATCTTCCTGTCCACTTACTTAGACCCTCCGTCTTCATTTAACGTTGTCTCCTGCACTTTCAAATGTTCCATTCTGTCCTCCCTCTCTCGGATGAAGTGATGTGGTGTTTCAGGTATATTTCTAGTGACTTCGATACCGTGGGAGTTTTTACAGTTTAAAGAATATGCAATTAAATTTGGCTTTATGGACACTGATCAACAGAAAGACTCTTTCATGTCAAAGTGTAAACACATCTCTGTAAGGTGATCTGAGTTCATGACACATATAAAACACAGAATCAGTGATGACATCAGTTCTCATGCTCTTCATGTCAGTATTTAGTAGATGCCCCCTTGGCCCCCACCATGACTCCCTTCAGTCTGTGAACATTAGAACATTAGAACACTCTGGACGAGAACTGGACATTCAGCCCAACAAAGCTCGCCAGTCCTATCCACTTATTTCTTCCAAAAGAACATCGAGTCGAGTTTTGAAAGTCCCTAACGTCTTACTGTCTACCACACTACTTGGTCGCTTATTACAAGTGTCTGTCGTTCTTTGTGTAAAGAAAAACTTCCTAATGTTTGTGTGAAATTTCCCCTTAACAAGTTTCCAACTGTGTCCCTGTGTTCTTGATGAACTCATTTTAAAATAACAGTCTTGATCCACTGTACTAATTCCCTTCATAATTTTAAACACTTCAATCATGTCACCTCTTAATCTTCTTTTTCTTAAACTGTAAAGGCTCAGCTCTTTTAATCTTTCCTCATAATTCAACCCCTGTAGCTCTGAATTAGCCTAGTTGCTCTTCTCTGGACCTTCTCTAGCGCTGCTATGTCCTTTTTGTAGCCTGGAGACCAAAACTGCACACAGAACTCAAGATGAGGCCTCACCAGTTCGTTATAAAGGTTGAGCAGAACCTCCTGTGACTTGTACTCCACACATCAAGGCGCTATATAACTTGACATTCTGTTAGCCTTCTTAATGGCTTCTGAACACTGTCGGGAAGTCGATTGCTTACAGTCCACTATGACTCCTAAATCCTTCTAATAAGGTGTACTCTCCATTTTCTGACTGCCCATCGTGTATTCAAACCTAATATTTTTACTTCCTATCTGTAATACTTTACATTTATTGACATTAAATTTCATCTGTCACAAATCTGCCCAAGCCTGTATGAATAAAATAAATAAATAATCTCATCTGCTCCACTTTGACCGTGTTCTTTTGTTGCCTCCTCATAGAATTACAGCATGTTAGTCAAACATGACCTCCATCTTCTGAACCCATGCTGACTGTTCCTAATATCTCCTGTCCTTGCCAGGTGTTGCTCAATCTTATCCTTAATAATAAATTCCTCCCATTAATTTTCCTGTGATGTTTCATGTTAAGCTTACTGGCGTATAGTTGCTTGGATCTGCCCTGTCACCATTTTTATGTAATGGGATGATATTTGCCATTTTCCAGTCCTTCAGAATCTCTCCAGTGTGCAGTGACTTCCTAAAAATATGCGTCAAGGGTTTATATCTGCACTCGCTAGCCTCCTTAAGAACTTGAGGATAAATATTATCTGGTCCTGGTGATTTGTTTGATTTCAGCTTATTTAATCTGAGCAGAACGTCTCCCTCTACAATTTCCAAATCCCTCAGTACCTCCTTAGTAGTCCCTGTTACCTCTGGGAGGTTATCCACTTACTCACATGTAAACACCTCAGAAAAATGTAAGTTTAAGGCATCCGCTATTTCACTATCTTTTAATTCCTCTTTACTATTTCTGATACACTTCACCTCCTCCTTGACTGTTCTTTTACTACTAAAATACTGAAAGAATCTCTTAGGGTCGTCTTTCTTCTTATCTGCTATATTCCTCTCCAACTGTCTTTTAACCTCCCTGATATCCTCCTTAATGGTTGCCTTCATGTTCTCATATGCTCTACAATTCACTTTGCAGTCATCAGTCTTATATGCCTTATAAAGCAGTTTTTTTCCTTTGCAACTTCTTTTTTAAATCTTTATTAATCCACCGTGGAGTTTTTTTTAGTTTCCTATTAATTCCAAATTTAGGTCTGTATCTGTCCTGCATTACATGTAAAACATTTTTAAACCTGTTCCACTGCTCCTCGACTGTCTGCACACTTAAAAGCTTATCCCAGTGTATCCTACTTAGACTTTGTTGCATCTGCTCAAAATTAGGCCTACCAAAGTTCAACTTAACAATTTTATCCTTTGCATCTGCACTCTTACAAAATACTGAGAATTATATTACATTATGGTCACGTGACCCTAGTGGTCCAATCACCTCTACACCCTCAATTCTATCCTGATTATTACAAAATACTAAATCCAGACAGGCTTCACCCCGTGTTGGTGCTTTAACATGCTGTGTTAACAAACAGTCACTGATTACTTCTACAAACCCCTCTGTAGCTGCGTTTTTCCCAAAGTTTCCAAAATTCAGCAGCTCTAACTCAAAAAAATGGGATTCAACAAAAGCCTGACGCGCAGAAATGATTCCACAGACAAATTATGTTCGTTTTTAAAAGTTTAGTTAAGTTTCAAAGTAAAACAGTTCACACAAAAAAGAAAATTAAAATAGCAAAAAAAAAAGAAAAAATTATAATAAGAAAAATGTAGTTCTAAGGTTAATCTTGTTACATCTTAAATCGTAACTAACCACTTATAATTTCTGAACCATTTCAAAATGGTCAGAAAACTGTATGCTTATCCCATTTCTAAACTTAAAATGGGTTTATCAAGTCCCTCTTTACTGGGACCTGTTCTAAACAACAACTAGAGCTTATAAACTCACTATTTCTCAGTTATAGTAAGAAGATTCTATATCTTGCTAACTTATAGGGGGAAAAGACCATACCATTGTCAATGACTATGGAAGGAATCATATTCTATTCAAATAAAGCAAACATTAATATGAGTTTAACTCAAAACTTTAACTTTCTATGATTGGCTCTTACATTTCCGGCCCCTAATTGGCTATGCAGGAGTGGAGACCATTACTATACTTCAATATGAGCCAATTAACTTTATATTAACTATTGCTTTCAAATCACTAACAATAACACTGCAAGCAAACATTTTAAAACTTTCATATTTCAAACATTGTCTGTTTCTTGAAGCAGGCACAGTTTGTTCACGGGTCTGTCCAGTGTGCTGGTTTTGGTCTGCACACAAACTCTTCTGACTGAACCTTTGGCATCTGGCATTGTCTTGATGACTCGACCCATTACCCAGGAATTGCGAGGTGAAGCTTTATCTACAATTAAAACAACATCCCCTGGTTCAAAATTTCTTCTTGGTGCAAGCCATTTTTGACGTTCTTGAAGTATTGGCAAATACTCTTTTGTCCATCTTTTCCAAAACAAATCAGCCATGTATTGAATTTGTTTCCAGCGTCTTCTTGGGTATGGTTCATTTTCTGAAATGAGTTCTGGTGGTAATTTAGGTTTTGTCTTCAGTAACAACAAGTGATTGGGTGTGAGTGGTTCCAAATCATTTGGGTCGTCTGATGTCTTTGTAAGGGGTCTGTTATTGAGTATTGATTCCACTCTACACATCATTGTAGGAAGGTTTTCATCATCGAGTGTTTGTTGGTTTAGTGTTGAATTTAAGATCTTTCTTATGCTCCTTATTTGTCTTTCCCACACTCCACCTTGATGAGAAGCTGATGGTGGATTGAAAATCCATTTGATTTGTTCTTGCATCATAGCGTCACTGATTTTTTTGTGTTCCAATTTTTTAATCGCTTCTCGTAGCTCTCTTTCTGCTCCAACAAAATTTCTTCCATTGTCTGAGCGCATTATTTTAACTTGTCCTCTTCTATCTGTAAATCGGAGTATGGCTTGGATACAAGAATCAGTGTCTAAGCTATGTGCGATCTCTATGTGCACAGTTCTGGTTGTTAAACATGTGAAGATTACTCCGTACCTCTTGACTTGGCTTCTTCCTCTTTTGACTAGAAAGGGGCCAAAATAATCGACTCCAACATTTGTAAATGGTGGTTGGTTTGGTGCTAGATGATCTTCTGGCAAATCTGCCATTTTTTGTTCACCTACTTTTGCGTTGTATCTTCTGCACGTTGTGCACTTTGAAATTATTTTTCTAATAGCTGAGTTTGCTTGAGGTATCCAGTATTACTGGCATAGCTGTGCGAGCACGTAGTTGCGCCCACAATGTCCAATTCGTTTATAAATGTGTTGCAATATGAGAGAAGCAACATGTGAATGCTTGTGAAGAATTGCAGGATGTTTAGCTTCTTCAGGCATTGCAGCGTGCAGAGTCTTCCTCCAACTCTCAGTATTCCATCTTGTATGATCGGGTCAAGTTTATAGATTTGACTGTTCTTTTTAACACAAGTCTTTTTCTTTAAAACCTGTAATTCCTCTAGAAATTCTTGCTGTTGACTCAGGCGGATAAGCTCTGTTTCAGCTTTAACTAAATCATCTAGAGATATTGGATTTGTTTTTAGAGTCAGTTTATACTTTTTCATGTGCTTTGTGATGAGTGATTTTTGTTCTTCTGGATTACTTTTAGTCTGACTGACTTCTAGTTGGAATGTTTTTCTTTCATTTCTTAGGTTCAGCATTAAGTCTTTAAACTTGAGAAACCACGCCACTGCTTTCTTCAAGTGATGCCAATCTGAAAAGTAGGTGATTAGTTTTGTTAATGGGCTCGGTTGCTTCCTCTACTCCTGTCATGTTGACTGCACAAGTTTTAACTTCTGGATCATCTTCAATGAGTGAATCGTTTGGTTGATCTGGTCTTTTTGGCCACTCCTTTTCAGGCTTCAATAAGAAACTTGGACTTTGTGACCATGTGGTGCTTTTGAGAAAGTTTTCTCTGCTTAGCCCTCTGCATGCTTGATCAGCCGGGTTAAGGGCAGATGTGACAGACCTCCACTGTGAATGATCTCTGATCACGGAGATTCTGTTGGCAACAAAGGTCTTGAATCGAGTGCTTTCATTTGAAATATATTTTAGCACCGTGGTGCTGTCAGTCCAAAATGTAGATTCTTCTAAGGGCATTTGAAGCTCACCTTTAAGCATTTTGTCCATTTTAATTGCCACAACGGCTGCTGTCAGCTCCAATCTTAGAATCGTGACCTGTTTCAATGGTGCAACTCTTGACTTGCCCATCAGGAATGAACAATGCTTTTTGCCCTCTTCATTGGTTAAGACAAGGTAAGTGACAGTTTCAAATCCATCTTCACTAGCATCTGCAAAATGGTGCATTTGTGCTGTCTTTATGGTTCCAAACCCGGTAGGTTTGAAGTATCTGTTCACTTTATAGTCTGTAGGTAACTACAAATCATCCATCCATTTTTTCCATTTCTGAATATGTTTGACTTCAACTTCTTCATCCCACCCAAATTTCTCTTTGCATAAGTCTCTTAAAATAAGTTTTGTTGGCAGTAGGGCAGGTGCTAAAAAACCAAGAGGATCATAAACTGAGCTAACAACAGACAGAATACCGCGCCTTGTAGCGGGCTTGTTTTGTAACTTAATCTGAAATTTGAAACTGTCCGTTTCTGTGCACCACTGGACACCCAGGACACGCTCTGAGGGAAGGAGACTGTGACTCAAGTCTAAGTCCTTTTGTTCATGAGCTCTGTCTTCTTCTGGTATAGACGATAAAACTTCTCTGTTGTTACTCACCCACTTAGTCAAGTGAAATCCCCCTTTGAGGCACAGAGCTTGGAGGTCCTTTGCCAGCTTTATTGCTTGTTCTTCTGATGTCACTGACCTTAAACAGTCATCCACGTAGAAGTTATTGAGAACGGTGTTAACAGCTTCCTCAGGAAATGTATCTCTGGCATCTTCGGCTGTTCTACGCAAAGCATAAGAAGCACAACTGGGTGAAGAAGTAGCACCAAAAAGATGTACTGTCATTTTGTATTCTTCAAGTTCTTTATTTAGATTACCTTCAGGCCACCATAAAAAACGTAAAAGATCAGTGTCTTTATCTGGTACTTTAACTTGGTAGAACATTGACTTAATGTCTGCCATTAGGGCTACTGGCTCCTTTCTGAATCTTTTAAGGACTTCATTGGGTGTGTTAGTTAGGTCGGGGCCTTTTAATAATTGCTCATTAAGTGAGATTCCCTGGTAGGTGGCTGTGCAGTCAAAGACCACTCGAATTTTATTTTTCTTTGGATGATACACACCGTGATGTGGGATGTACCACACTCTGCCTTCATTGCAATTTAGGCTTTCTTTGGGTACCTTAACAGCGTAACCATTGTCTAAAATGTCTTTCATGAAGGCTTTATAGTCTCCGTGGAAACCTAAATTTTTGTTCGGTTTTCTTTTGAGCCCAATAGCACGTTGTTCAGCAATACAGCGATTGTTTGGCATTTTCAGTGTTTCATCCTTCAAAGGCAAATTTAAACAATAGTGGCCACCTACCAGACTCGCAGATTCTGAGGCTATGCGCATGAACTTGATGTCCTCCTGTGACATCTCCTCCTTTTCTTCACAGCTGCACTCTGGAAAATCTGTGTTATACTGTTGTATCAACATATCCTCAATCTCTGTTATTGACACACGATTGATTGAGTGTTTGGGCATCTTACCACTTTGTTTTGTGAGGTCCTCTGTCTCTTTATATGGTCCACCAACCACCCATCCAAGTGCAGTCTTCATAGCATAGGGTCCACCTCCTTGGCAAGGTATGATTCATGACTTCTTGAAGATTTCTGGGTAGTTGATTCCTATTAAAAGATCAACTTCAGAGTCAATACAAGTTAGACGTACCTCTTTAAGATATGGCCACTTATCGATATCTTCTTGTAGTGGAATATTTTCTCTGTCCATTGGAATGGAGACCTGTGTGAAGACCTTTGGCAAATCAATATATTAGTCATCATTGAGACCACAGACTTGTAAATCTGATAAGACAGAACTTTGAGTTAGCAGTTTTGAATCATCATCATAATTATTCATAGTTTTGAGAAATACTTGTGTTCTTCTCCCTTGAAGGTTTAATTGTGTAGCAGTAGAGGCATGGAGCCACCTCTAACACCCTCAGGTACCACTCTGAACACCAGGTGAAAGTATAATCACTATTATTTTTATTATTATACTCTGCACAAAGCACCCTCCACTCCACACTCATAAATCACTATTCTCCAACAATACTACAATTCCTCCTCACCCAGACAATTTGCCACCCTACCTCCCAGCTCAGCTCAGTGTACTGGGCTTCCCAGAGTCCTTTTATACACCCTGACCCGGAGGTGTTCCCGTTCAACAGTCCACAGTTCCTTTTCCCTTCCGGGTCAGGGTAAACAGTCCTTTTCTTCAACCCGGGAGCACGTCGTTTCTTCCTGTCACATGCCAGTGACGTACTCCCGGGTTATAGGGCACATGCGAGCCTACGAGCCCCCCTACAGCGACGCCTGATTGTTTCTACAGATTGTTACTGTACTGCCGAGGTCTATAAAGGCCTATGTTTCTACATACCTTTCACTTTTCTTAGATTTTACCTTAACAGGAACTACTTGTAGTGCACATTCTTCTCCGGCCCCAGTAAAGTTACAAGTTCCAGTCTCTGTTTCCCTTTCAGTAGATGTCGCCACACTAGCTGTAGATTTAGATGTTGCTCCACTCTCTTTTTTTGATATGCAGGATGTCTGGGTGCTGAAAAGAACATGTCTGACATTTCATTCTTTCTTTACAATTCTTACCAAGGTGCCCCTGTTTGAGACGGCGAAAACATAAACCTTTAGATTTTAAAAAGTCAATTCTTTCTTTATGTGGCAGTTCTTTGATTTTGCTACATTCAGCAAGGATATGCTGACCACTGCAAAAGGCACACGATTTTTTAAAGGCATTAGTGTCTATGGTGGACTTCTTGATTAAGATGTCCGGAGTTTCTTTTTCATCAGTTTCAGTGATGTTTGTAGCGAAAGTACTTCCCTTTTTTTGACTAAAATTCATAGAAGGTTTTCCTTTGTTGTTCCTCTCTCTTTTTTCTATGTAGGTGTAACTTTGTGCAGCTGGGCCGTGTATTGAGTGAGAGGCATTCTGGGCTTGTATATTTAAGAAATCTATTAAATCATCAAATCTTACGTCTCTTTTTCCTTCTCCCTCAATACTGCAGGCTAATGTTGTCCACTCTCGTTTCAATTCATATGGAAGCTTGGAGATTACAATAAGCAAGTTTTCACCTATGTCGAATTTGTTCTGATTTCTTCTTGAAGTAGGTGCTGCATTTAAACAACGACCAAGGAAGAGAGCTAAATCTACCAATGCTCCTCCATCTTCTGCTGACTTTATCGGAGGCCAGTTCATAATTTTTTTAATGTGTGCTCTATATATCTGCCTGCTATCTCCATAGTAGGTTTTGAGCAGTTAATAATAATAATAATACATTTTATTTATACAAGGCGCCTTTCAGAGAACTCAAGGACACCGAACAAACAATAAATAAATAGATAAATAAATAAAAAAAAAACACAAGTATAAACAACTTAAAACATCAGAAAATCTAATCTAAGAATTAAAATCAAACAAAACCACTATAATCAGAAGGAAAAAGAAAAAGCCATTTTAAACAGATGTGTTTTAAGTTTACATCTGAAGGGTGCATATGATTTGGTATTTCGGAGCTCTGCAGGTAATGAATTCCAGAGCTTGGGAGCAGAACGGCTGAAAGCTCTGCTCCCCATGGTGGTTAGACGGGCAGGGGGGACGGTCAGATGGGTGGAAGAAGAGGATCTAAGGTTACAGGATGGAATGGCAACATGAAGAAGGTCAGACAGATATGGAGGGGTGAGGTTATGGATGGCCTTAAATGTTAATAGCAGAGTCTTAAAGTCAGTACGAAACTTGATCGGGAGCCAATGAAGCTGCAGCAAGACCGGAGTAATATGATGAATAGATGGAATTTGAGTGATGATATGTGCTGCAGAATTCTAGACTAACTGAAGCTTATGAAGAGATTTATTAGAGAGACCAAAGAGGAGTGAATTGCAGTAGTCCAGCCGAGAAGTGACAAGACTATGAACAAGAATGGCAGTGGTATGAGGAGTGAGGGAGGGGCGAATGCGATTAATATTACGTAGTGGTGGAAAAGAGGAGGTGGGTTTACCAGCAAGGTAGAGCTGGTTGTCATCAGCATAACAGTGAAAATTAATGTTATATTTGCAAAAGATATTGCCAAGGGGAAGAAGGTAAATAATAAAAAGAAGAAGCCCCAGGACAGAGCCCTGGGGCACACCAGAAGTAACAGCGGTGGGTTGGGATGTGAAGGTTTTAAGCTGAATGAACTGAGTGCGGCCTGAGAGGTAGGATCTAAACCAATCAAGTGGAGTGTGGGTAATGCCAATCAAAGATAATCTGTTAAGGAGAGTGGTATGACAAATAGTATCAAAGGCCGCACTCAGATCAAGGAGGATGAGAACAGTGATTAGACCAGAGTCAGCTGTCATGAGGAGGTCATTGGTAATTTTAAGAAGTGCCGTTTCTGTACTGTGAAGAGGGCGAAAACTAGACTGCAACTTTTCATATAGATTATTGTGAGATAAGTGGGTGTGAAGTTGGATAGCTACTATTTTTTCAAGAATTTTGGAGATAAAGGGCAAGTTAGAAATGGGGCAAAAATTATTGAAATTAGCAGGATCAGCACCAGGTTTTTTTAGTATTGGGGTTATAGCAGCAGTTTTAAAAGATGAGGGAATAATACCAGTAGTAAGAGAAGAGTGAATGATGGCAGAAATGAGAGGGACTAGAGAGGGGAGGCAGGCTTTAACCAGAACTGTAGGCAGGCGGTCCAGCTGAGAAGTAGATGACTTGGATTTGCAGATGAGATCTGAGATTTCAGAGGAAGTGGGAAGCTGGAAAGAAGAGAAAGAGTGAATAGGCGAATGTAGTTCAGAAAGAATACAGAGAGGATCTGGACCAAGGTGCTGATGTATCCTTTGGATTTTCTCAATGAAAAAAGACATAAGAGAATTACAGAAAGCAGTTGAGTAAAGGTGAGATGGTAAAGAGTCTGGAGGTTGTGTAACATTATTAAGTAAAGAAAACAAAAATGTTCAGGTGTAAACCAGGGGGCAGAAAAAGAAAAAGAAACAGATCTGGTTTTAAGGGGAGCAAGAGAATTAAGAATACCATTAAGACAAGTGTTATAATATGAGACCAGTTCTATGGGAGTGGAAAAATTATAAAAGTCCATTTGGGAATCAATTCTAGAAGACAGCAAATTCAAGTTAATATTCTTAATGTTACGGAAGGCTATGAAACATGGAAGCTTAGGAACAGAAAAGGTAAGTTTGACATTGAATGAAAGGAGAAAATGGTCGGTTATAGTGAGTTCATCTGCTGTAAGATCGAGAGGAACAACATCAGAGCAGCAGATCAGGTCCAAGATATGTCCTTTACAATGGGTAGGAACATCAGTGTGCTGCTGGTATCCAAAACACTCCAGGCAAGATAAAAAGTCTCTAGTGAGAGGGATATTGATATTGTCCAGATGTATATTAAAATCCCCCAGCAGAATTATATTTGGAGTAATTATAGATAAATGGGTAAGGAAAGTAGAAAGATCGTTCAAAAAATTGTTGTTTGACTTAGGAGGACGGTAGACAGTTGCAATGATGGTAGGAACTGGCCCAGACAGTTGACACACAGTTGATTCAAAAGAGCTAACAGCAGGAGCAGGCAACGGCAGGACTTTCCACTTCTCGCGATAAATTATCGTGACACCTCCTCCACGGCCAGAGCTACGGGGTTGACAAGTGTAAACAAACCCCGGGACGGTGCATTCATTTAGTTGTGAAAAGTCTTGAGGTTGCTGCCAAGTCTCAGTTAAACAGAGAAAATCAAACTTACTGTCAATGAGGAGATCCTGAATGAGATGTCCCTTGCTCGTGAGTGAGCGGATGTTCAGTAGACCAAAGCTGAAAATGTTGCTGTTGCATTTGACAGTGGTGTTAGTCGACCGAGCTAAACTGGCCAACACGCTATGGTCAGCGTTCCTATCTGTGTTAGGGGGAGGGTGCCGAAAATCAGACCAAAAAGAGTTAATTCCTTTCGAGGCATCCGTCCAGAATCTCCGGCGGGACCCACGGTGGATGTATCTCTGACGAGGGAGAAGTATGACGTCCAGGTCGAAATACAGCACCGACAGCAAAGGCACAGACTGGAGAAGACACAGTCGAAGAAGCTCAGCAGCTGGGTACTGGAGGAGGCCAGTCGCGGGTTGGATAACGAGCGACAGAAGACTCCAAACAAACATTAACCAGGCGAGTATCCTACCAGTCCACATTGTAGTCGAGGAGGCCACAGGCAGCTCAGGCATCCAGAGAACAAACCGGTAAGTTTCAAACGAAATGGGGGTTAGGCAGAAGCTAAATGCATACACAGCATATACAGCCACGCAGAGATGTCAGCAAAAATGGCAAAAAAAAAATACCATCAAAATCACTAGTCTAGCAAATTCAGATAGTCTAGTTACCCGCGAGCAGCGGCGACCAGTCCCACCAGCGTTCACTCAAACCGGAAATCCGGTTGTCGTGCCTTTTGATAACCTTCTTTTGGCGTAAGTCCGAGACAAGACTGGATGAGCTCATGGGGATGATCTCTAGTGTACTGCTCTAGAAAATGCAGTTTATCTTGTTCATTTTCGAACACATTGTCTATTGCGTAATCAAAGGCTCTAATGAATGATGTATATGTCAGAGGATCACCACTAAATATTGGTACTTCTGTACGTGGCACTGGAGGTTTATCTTGTTTCTCCCACTGCTGAGCTAACAGCTTTGTAGCTTCGGCAACTGCTTTTTGGCTTTCGGTTTGATTCTGTATGAGCACATCGACGAAATCTTGTTTGTAAGTCTGCGAACGGGCCCCTGTGGTAATTATTGGTTGTTCCTGCATTACCGACTCTAGTTCATCCAACTTTTGTAGGATTCTATCAAGTTCTGTGCATTCAAGTGTGACTGTCGAAGAGAGTGATGATGCCGCTGCAGCGCTTTTCTGGGCTAAAGAGTCACGTTTAATATCCAAAGCGCGTTTTAACTGCGGAGAAGCCTTTTGCACCTTTGACTTTGAGCGATTCCGTTCTTGTAATTGCATCTCTTCAAATTGATTAACTAGCTGTTCGTCGGATGTGAGTGATAACAGTCTATTTGCATCTTTCAGCCAAAGCTTTGTAACATTAATAAATTCGTTCCAATTCTTAGAGCTTTCGGTGAATGTCGTTTTCTGTTTCTTAATTGCGCCTTCTTTACTCAGTGCTGATATTAGCCTTTGATGCAACTCTTCTATTTCATTGTGCGTATTGAAAAATTTTCAAGTCTTTCAGCTATTTCTGAATGATTTTCTGGAGTATCTTTAAGACTTTCTATTTCAGCTATAAGCACAGAAAGTTTATCTTTCCTCTGACTTATGTGACCTTTAAGATCTCCAATTACATTCTCTGGCTTTGAGTCTGTACTCAAATCACTACTAACTTCACTTGAATTATGCTTAGACATTGACATGACTGACAGCTGGTTCTCGTTACAGCAACAAACGTCACAATCGGAATGTTCTAACAAAGCAGATACTTCCTTATAGCGAGGCTTCAAAAACTCAGGCAAAAGCAAAAGCGATCATCCACAAAGTCTTATAATATCACAGTCTCTTAAAATCTTCTCAAGTTCAGGTACGGCGACCTTGCTTTCATTTACGACCATGCAGAGATAGAAGGTAAGAGCACAGTACCTTGGAATGACTCAGTTCTTTTTCTTTCGTTGACGAGTTCTGGAGCAAAAGCATCCTCTGTCCTCAGATGGTAGATTCCAGTTTCAAGGCTTTAAGATGGCAAGTTTATTGATGAAAATGTAGCTACGTTTTTCCCAAAGTTTCCAAAATTCAGCAGCTCTAACTCAAAAAAATGGGATACAACAAAAGCCTGATGCGCAGAAATGATTCCACAGACAAAATATCTTCGTTTTTAAAAGTTTAGTTAAGTTTCAAAGTAAAACAGTTCACACAAAAAAGAAAATTAAAATAGCAAAAAAAAAAGAAAAAATTATAATAAGAACCATTTCAAAACGGTCAGAAAACTGTATGCTTATCCCATTTCTAAACTTAAAATGGGTTTATCAAGTCCCTCTTTACTAGGACCTGCTCTAAACAACAACTAGAGCTTATAAACTCACTGTTTCTCAGTTATAGTTAGAAGATTCTATATCTTGCTAACTTATAGGGGGAAAAGACCATACCATTGTCTATGACTATGGAAGAAATTATATTCTATTCAAATAAAGCAAACATAAATATGAGTTTAACTCAAAACTTTAACTTTCTAAGATTGGCTCTTACACCCTCCATCTGTAAGATTATCCCAGTTACTATTTGGATTATTAAAGTCCCCCATGACTATAATATCTCCCCGTAAACTTGTCTTTTTGATATTACTAAAAAGATGTGTGCACAGGTCTCTCTGTCTCTATCAGTTCTGCACATCTCCCCTCCATTCTTTATCACTAAACTGCTCAGGCTTTATCAGGTGTCATGGAGATTGTGAGTGAACAGTCAAGTGACTTGAGATCTGGACTCTGACGTGGCCACTCCTGGGCAAGGACGTTGCTGATCTGAAGCCATTGCTGTGTAGTTTTGGCTCATTGCTCCCAGTAGTTCTCTTTCTTGGTAAACAAATCTTCTCTCATGGCACAGGTTTCCTGCACATTGAATCGGGTTTTCCGGCAGGATTTCTCTGTATTTTGCGTCCTTAATTTTCCCATCTGTCATCATAAACCTTTGTGGGTCAGCTGCAGAGAAACATCCCCAGAGCCTGATACTGCCACTGTCATGCTTCATGGTGGCGATGGTGTGTTTCAGTGCTTGGCTTATAACAAACCTGGCGTTTAGTCTGATAGCCATAAAGCTCACTTGTTACCTCATCAAGCCACAGAACCTTCTTCCAGCTGATGTCTGAGTTTCCCACGCACCTTCTGGTAAACTCGAGCAGAGAAATCCAAAGCGTCTTTATATCTTTTTCACACAAGCAAGAGTTGTTGTCTATGCAGTGTCTATAATGTTAGCTACTGTAGCCAGTGTAGAACTTTTAATCAAAATATAGTCATTTTTTACAATCTAATACTTAAAGCATATACTTATATATGAAGTTATAACAATGAATTATTAAATATAAAGATTGAATATAACTAAATATTCTTTAAAGCTTAGACATGTGAGGTTTTTACCTCATCTTAGAGGAGCCACCAAAGTCACTGTCACGGTTCAACTGAGCTAAATGAGTAACGAACACCCCTTTAGAAAGTGCAGATAAACTGATGAGGAAGCCAAACACACGTCGTATGAAGCGGTGATCACATCGATAGGAGAATCCACAGAACTCCACTATTAAAGAGGAGGTGTTCAGAATAATGTGAGAATCGACATGTACTGTATATGAAGATACTTATGGCCTTAGTTGATTTCAATGATAAACTTCTGCATATTAAGAGTTAGATGGTGTGATTGCTCTAATTGATTGCTCACTCCATGGACTGAGACTCTGTGCAAATAAAGATACCTTCTGCATTGTCATCTGTGCTCCGTCACGGCCTTCTTTGAAAACAGAGGAACGTTGTTTTCCAGAACATCAGAGAGGCTGAGTTCTCCATCAGACAGGACGAGAACCTGAGAAGCTGCACATTCAGTGGCGCCCTAACAAAGGTCAGGGATTTTTTGCTATTAATTGTTTGTGTCATTTTCATGGGGATATCAAAATGCCAAAGCACATGCAGTAAGACGCTTCTTTAATAGAACTAAGAGTATGGAAACAACAGGGAGAGTACAGAACTGAGAGATCACATTGAGGGATTATTGTAAATAAGTTTGTAAATATCAACAATACTGCCCCGCTATTGTATAATATTCCAAGACTGTGTTTAGGTGAAGGCCTTGGGTAGCTTCACTGTGGGTTTATTCTTTCAGTAAAACCAGTGAAGGGCAGGCAGGATGCAAAAAATAATGCTGAATACTGCTTGAGTGGGTTACCTGTGTCGTCAGTTCAAAGTCGTGAACTTTGAGCTTCACTTTTGAACTTTTGAGCCGATCACTTTGGAAAAGGTAGAAGGCTGCCACAGTGAATTACACAAGGTAGCTCCATCAGAGTGAGTGGAGAGCACATGGAAATCCTGTTGACTCCTGCTCCGACACGAAGGTCTGGGCTCTTTAGGTTCATTTTGGGAAACGGCTATTGTAATAACAGCTTATCTAGGAACGGCTCCGATTAGCAGATACCGGCCTGGGTTTGAATGCTTAAGTGCAAAAGAACCAGAACACTTCGGTGGGTTATCCCTAGGAGGCTGCAGGATGAACACCGAATGGCCTTAGCGGAAAGCCACTTTGCTGAAAACGCCAAGGAAGCATTCAGTTAGGGAGGGCTGAATTAACAGGCTACTCAACGTAGGAGTGGAGTTTTAGAATATTTTTTGGGGTGGGTCATCAGTGTCATTTTATATATATTAAAGTTTAGAGTAAACCAATAAAATCAGGAAGTCACTAGCAATAGAATAAGACTGCAAATACACATTACTAGTGTCCTGACTCTGAATGAATGATAGATGGCTTGAGAATCTCGAGTGTGGTGGGCAACATCCGCATCGTAACAGCGGAGTTGGCATACTTAGCCCTGAGTCATCTCTTAAGTAGGAATTGGAGAAGGAGAGGAGGTCTGTAATGAGTTCCAAAGCAACGGGTCGTAAAAGGGCCCGGGTGTTGAGGAAACACTGGATGAAGGAGTATGAGCTCCGGGGTCTTACAATGGTATAGGATAAGCCATTGGCTCAGAGTCAAGTGCGAGATTAGGCTCAGGAACCCAAATAGTGGGTGACAAGAGACACGATAAAGTATCAAGCATTCGAAGTGTGAATGAAAGATGCCCATTTAAGAAGTTAAAAATATGTAATGATAACAGGAATAAAAAGAAGTTAATATACACTAGCTCAGCGAGCCGAGGTGTGGCTGGGAGATGACAAATTGTGAGAAAGTTGGCTCATGAGGTTTATAACTTTAACCCCCTTGCACCACCCTTCGTTTAATCGGTATGCAAGTTCCTGAGCTCTTTTATAATGGTGTCGCTACCTCTCTTGTTGGCATGTACACTATCTCCCACCATCAGCCTTTTAATACATAATCCAATCACTGTTACTCAAATATTAAAGAAAAAAAACTCTTTACTCAAATGAAACATGAACAGTTTTCCAAACTTGATAAGATACAAATATATACACTACTAGCCAACCCGCAGCGTCACATACGCCGCATAATTATGTATTGATGGGTGAACACTTGCTGAACGACACAGTTGTCCAAATGGGGTGGGTTTGTGGATACCACTGTGAGTGAATGAAAAGATGGACCTCTGGAGAGAGCAACATACAACTGTCCGTGACTGAAAGCGGGATCGTCTGACGATGGAGGCCACGTTGGTGAAAGTTACTTCGTCGGTAGGGATAAGTTTCAGCACTTGTTCATTAAGGTGTAGCGAGTCTTCATTGTTGACGCTTAATATAGCTTGCGTACCGAGTTGTTCAGGAGTCACAGTTGAGAAACACTTTTTTAATGTC
This sequence comes from Erpetoichthys calabaricus, assembly GCF_900747795.2. Taxonomy (NCBI): domain Eukaryota; kingdom Metazoa; phylum Chordata; class Cladistia; order Polypteriformes; family Polypteridae; genus Erpetoichthys; species Erpetoichthys calabaricus. Next base: position 163,897,888 of record NC_041405.2, read on the forward strand.
TTTTAAGCACAGGGAAAAAATTAACATGTGAAACATCGGTAATGTAATAAGCCACCAAGAAAAGTAACATTGCAACAATGCACGCTACGATCCGATCGCTGTAAACAGAAGTGAAAACAAAATCGAGGCCAGTGCATTCTTTAACTGCCTGTAGTGCAATGGTAGTGTTGCTGCTTTGCAGTAAGGAGACTGTGGAAGATTTTGGGTTCGCTTCCCGGTTTCTCCCTGTGTGGATAGCGCTTTGAATACTGAAAACACCGGTATATCAATGTAATGAAGTATTATTATTCCTATGCGTCCAGCGCTCTCTCTCTCGTGCGCGCCTGTATGCGTGTGTGTGTGTTGCTCGCTCTCTCTCGCTCACTGCACGTGTTCCTGCAGGCATACCAGTAAGTGAATGAAAAGATGGAACTCTGGAGAGAGCAACATACAACTGTCCATGACTGAAAACTGGCAGATACATGCACATCTTTTTGAAAGTTTGGCCCTATGCCTTATCAATTGTCATCGCAAAGGCAAATCTAACAGGAAATTATCTTCGTGTTAAAGTAAAAGGCAAATTATCCGCGACAAACAAACTGTTTTACACGCTGCATACCAACCCGCGGCATAGTATACGCAGCATAATCACGCGCTTTTTTAATGTTTTTTAAGCAGAGGGAAAAAATTAACATTTGCAAAATCCGTAACACCGCTTTCAGTAAGTACAATGCACACGCGTTTAATTTGTCAGCCACTTTTTGCAAGCCGTCTTTTCTGGTTTGGGCTGCTTTTGCAGTGTTACCGCATGTGCATATTAAATCTTGAAATCCTTCGAGTAACTAACTAACTAACACCCACCCACCCAGCTTGTGAGAAAAAAATGTGCCCGTTCTTTCATCATTTTGTTGCAGCCTATCAAAGATTTGCTGATCATGTTTTCTAGACTCAATATACAGTGGAACCTCGGTTCACGACCATAATTCGTTCCAAACCTCTGGTTGTAAACCGATTTGGTCGTGAACCGAAGCAATTTCCCACATAGGATTGTATGTAAATACAATTAATCCATTTCAGACCGTATGAAGTGTATGTAAATATATATTTTGAAAGATTTTTAAGCACAAATATAGTTAATTACACCATAGAATGCACAGTGTAATAGTAAAAACATTGAATAACACTGACATAAAGACCCAGGCTACCTGCTCAGCTGCATGGCCAGGCTCTCTCTCTCTCAGCAGCGCACGAGGCTCCCCAGCTCCCCCCCCCTCTCTCTCTCTCTCTCTCTCTCTCTCTCAGCAGCACGCGAGCCCCCCCCCCCCCCCCCCCAACCCGTCTCTCAGAAGCACGCGAGCCCTCTCTCTCTCTGTAATATTGCAGCAGTTGTATAAACACTTTTTTTTTAAATGAGTTTTAAGCACAGGGGGAAAAAAAGGAACATTTCAACAAATCCGAACTTTATTTAAAAGCCAACCAAGATAGTAACATTGCAGGAGTTCACCATTTTTAATCAGGCGACTGACAGTAGTGGAGTCAGGCACAGAGAAGGTCAGCTGCTGAGAAAGCGTCTCGACTGTTGCAGGGCGGTGAAGCAGGTGAGACGCTAATGAAAAAGAGGCACAGGGCTTATTGGTTTTTAAAGACTGCTTCCTTCATTGTGTTTTAACCTCAGTTTTAAAGGATTGCGCGGCTCTCTCTCTCTGGCGCTGCCTCTGTGTGAACCAAGGTTCCACTGAGGTTGACTAATGAAAAGTCAACGTGGCTCAGAGCTGCATGTGGACTGTGGCACAGACAAACAGAAATGACGGCATGTTTTCCAAGGCGTCACGTCCGAATTGGTGGGCTTGGCTCTGTGATTTTTTTCGTCGTATCCAATGGTCTAAGAGTTGGTGGGCGTGGCTCCTTCCTGCGTGCGCCATTGGCGTCTTACTTGTCGGCGGATTAGTGAATCCACGCTCCTTCCAGCGTGCTTTCCATGGTCGGCTACTTGTCTTCTGGCTTAGTGAATTATATATATAGATACTGTACATAAAACACAAACAATAACTTATTTATAACTATACATATATCATGGGTCCGAAACTACTAGTGAGCTCACCCGGACTTAATTCCACAGTCAGTGAATATTACTCACTCCGTTGGGGGCCCCAAACGTAGCTCGGGTGCATAGTGGCCAAGCAAACAAAAACAGAAACTGGCCCCTTCACTTGAAAGTTTACTCAAGGCACTTTAAAACAAACAAAAAAAAACACTGACCTTGTTTTATATATTCGTCTTTATACTTGGGTACCTCCCTTGGGCCTCTCGTCTCCCTCTTTCTCAAACAGCCTCTTTACTCGCTGATCGGCATTTCTGCACTTGTGTCCTGCCGTCTTTCCCTTTATCAACCAACTCTTTTTTTGTTTTAGCCGTTTGCTACATTTAGTTCCTCTTTCTTTCTCTCTGTCTTGTTTCGGCGTTTTTCCTCAACAGCGCATCTCTTTTCTCTTTTGTTCTTTCCGTCTTGTTTCAGCGTGCTGCCTCAACTGCGACTCTCTTTCTCGTTCTGTCCATCTTGTTTCGGCGTGCTGCCTGAAACTCTCTTTTCTTCTCTTCCTTTCTCACTACTCCTGTCTTCTCACTTTTGTACCTCGACTCTACGAACTATCTTACATCTGTTGTCTAACTATCTTACAACGGCGGTCTCCCCCGGCCAATTCGAGGACACCTACATATATATTCAACCTTACCCAACCCCCACAACTTGTATCCCAATTCTTTCAATAAACTTTATGAACACCAACATCGCATTTGGATATTCCCTTTTTTTTTTCTTTTAAACCTAGCCCGAGTTACATAACATTACATAACATTCTGTGATTCTGTGACTCAGGCGCCACTGAGAGAGGCAGCCTTTCCAGCAGCTCCGTATACGACTTATTTTTCTACCCTTTTTATCTATTTTTTCTCTTTTTTATTGATCACTCCTATCACTTTCTTTTATGTGGATTCGTTCCCTGGACACTTTTACTACTTGGACATGGATATTTACATGCCGAGACTCGTCTATTCAGGTACTCAACTTCAAGTGCTGAGAACAAATGCCCGCACCGGTGTGGTTCCCTGTTTACCTGACGACGTAAGAAGGCAGTATCGTGGCAGCAGAGCCGGCGCTAAGCTAAAAATGAAGCGGCTTGCGAGAAAGTGGCATTTTAAGCCTTCGGTGCCTTCTGTGATCCTGTGAAATGTAAACTCAATATCAAATAAGATCGATGAACTGGCCGAGCTGGTGAAAAATGTCAGGACCTACAGAGAATGCACTTTGTTGTGTTTTTGCGAAACGTGGCTAACTACCACTATCCCAGATGCTAACGTGGAGCTACCTGGGTTTGGCACAGTTAGAGTGGACAGAGACGCAAGTACCTGCGGGACGCTAAAAGGTGGCGGACTCGCTCTCTATGTTAATACAAGATGGTGCAACTCTGGACATGTAAACGTCAAAACCTCCACTTGCTGCAGGGACATTAAACTGTTGGCTGTAAGTCTGCGTCCCTATTACTTGCCCAGAGAGTTTGGACACATCATTGTTGTTATTGTATACATCCCTCCTTGGGCAGACATGGAGATAGCGGGTGACATCATCCATTCTGCTGTTGTTAAATTACAAACGCAGCACACTGAGGCGCTTGTGCTAATCGCCCCTCCTGGACCCTGTGATTATCAGAGGTGACTGTGTGCAGAGGGTACAGACCTATAAATACCTGGAAGTGCAGCAGGATGATAAACTGGACTGGACTGCCAATACTGATTCTCTGTGCAAGAAAGGACAGAGCCGGTTATACTTCCTTTGAAGACTGGCGTCCTTCAACATCTGCAATAAGATGCTGCAGATGTTCTATCGGACGGTTGTGGTGAGTGCCCTCTACTACGCGGTGGTGTGCTGGGGAGGCAGCATAAAGAAGAAGGATGCCTCACGCCTGGACAAACTGGTGAGGAAGGCAGGCTCTATTGGCAATAATGGATACAATGAGGCTATTAGAAATAAACTGGATGCATTAGGATTAAAAGTCAAATCGGAGGTAAAAAGCTTAGGGGTAACCGTTGATTGTAATCTGAATTTTAAATCGCATATTAATCAGATCACTAGGACAGCATTTTTTCACCTAAGAAACATAGCAAAAGTTAGACCTCTTATATCATCGAAAGATGCAGAGAAATTAGTTCATGCGTTTGTTTTCAGTCGGCTAGATTACTGTAACGCACTCCTCTCAGGACTACCCAAAAAAGACATCAATCGTTTGCAACTAGTGCAGAATGCAGCTGCTAGAATCCTTACCAGGAAAAGAAAATCCGAACACATTTCTCCAGTTTTGATGTCACTACACTGGTTACCTGTGTCATTCAGAATTGACTTTAAAATTCTGCTTATGGTTTATAAAGCTTTAAATAATCTCGCCCCGGCTTATATATCGGAATGTCTGACACCTTATATTCCAAATCGTAACCTCAGATCCTCAACTGAGTGTCTCCTTAGAATTCCAAGAGCAAAACTTAAAAGAAGTGGTGAGGCGGCCTTCTGCTGTTATGCACCTAAAATCTGGAATAGCCTGCCAGTAGGAATTCGCCAGGCTAATACAGTGGAGCACTTTAAAAAAACTACTGAAAACACATTACTGTAACATGGCCTTCTCATAACTTCACTGTAATTTAATCCTGATACTCTGTATATCCAATTCATTATAATAACTATTCATTCAAAATCTGTACTAACCCCTACTCTCTCTTCTGTTTCCTTTTCCGGTGTCCTGTTGGTGGTGGCGTGCGCCACCACCATCTACCCAAAGCACCATGATGTTCCAACAATGATGGATGGATTAAAAGCCAGAAATCTGTATGACCATCAGCATCAAGTGACTCCGTGAAAAGCCTGAACTACAAAGAGGACTATTTCATTTATGTTAGGTAGAATGCCCAAAGGGGACTGGGCGGTCTCGTGGCGTGGAACCCCTACAGATTTTATTTTTTTCTCCAGCCTTCTGGAGTTTTTTTTTTTTTTTTCTGTCCACCCTGGCCATCGGACCTTACTCCTTTCTATGTTTAATTAATGTTGTCTTATTTTAATTTCTTATTTTGTCTTTTATTTTTCTTCTCTCCATTATGTAAAGCACTTTGAGCTACTTTTTGTATGAAAATGTGCTATATAAATAAATGTTGTTGTTGTATTGTTGGCATGGAGCTGGACAGTCTGACATCTGTGGCAGAGCGAAGGGCATTCAGCAGACTCCTGTCAATTATGGAGAATCCACTGCATCCACTGAACAGGATCATCTCCAGACAGAGGAGCAACTTCAGCGACAGACTGCTGTCATCGTCCTGCTCACTGACAGACTGAGGAGATAGTTCCTCCTCCAAACTATGCAACTCTTCAATTCCACCCAGGGGGGTAAACGTTAACATTATTCAAAGTTATTGTCTGTTTTTACCTGCATTTTAATTACTCTTTAATTTAATATTGTTTTTTGTATCAGTATGCTGCTGCTGGAGTATGTGAATTTCCCCAAGAGCAGCTCCAGATGCATCACAAGTGACTAAGGTGGGACTATTGAGGTCAATGTGTGCCAGCAGAGGCGGTGAAACAAGCTGAGCCTTTAGTAAGTGAAACATCTCTGTGCAGGCTGAAGTCCATGCCCAGGGAACATCTTTCTTCAAAAGTTGACGTAAGGGTGCAGTAGTGAAGGAGTATTGTGGCAGAAAACGTAGATAGTATGCAGTCATACCCCAAAATGAAGCAACCTATGCTACTGATGTGGGCTCTGGAATTCTCTGAATTGCCTCCGTGTTAGACTGGAGTGGGGTTAAACCATCTGCAGACAGTCGGAAACCCACAAATTCAATTGAAGGTGCAGAAAACACACATTTATCACCGTTAAGAGTGAGATTATGCCTGGCCAGTGCTGAAAACACTCTTTTGAGACGCTCATCATGGGTAGAGGTTGTGACACTATGCACAACTATATCATCAAGATAAATGGCGACCCCTGGAATCCCTGCCAAGATGGTTGACATTATCTTCTGAAAGCAGCTCGGGCCTGAACTGAGTCCAAATGGCAATCTAGTATATCGGAAAACCCCAATGTGAGTGACAAATGCAGTCAGGTCTCGACTGCTGGCGTGGAGTGGCACCTGCAGATATCCTTGACGGAGATCTAACTTTGTAAAGAAACGAGATCCATCAAATTGTGTAGTTAGCTCCTCTGATGTTGGCAGAGGGTATTTGTCTGGAATGACTGCCTTGTTTACTGCCCTTAGAGCGACACAGATTCGTAGTTCCCCTGACTTTTTTTTTGCAAGAACCAAATTGGAAATCCATGGGGCAGCATTTATAGGTTCTATAATTCCAGCCTCTAGGAGGCGTTGCAGTTCAGCAGATACCTCTTCACGGAAAGCCAGTGGGATGCGGCGTGGTGGCTGGAAGACAGGAGGCACAGTGGGATCTAGCAAAGGCTGGTGATGAAAGGCAGAGAGACAACCAAGTCCATCAAAAAGTGATGGCCACTTCTGTTGCCAAGGGGAGCAGACATTAAGAATTGCAGATCCAGTAGTGTCAACACAGGTAAAACCAAGGCTGTTAAAAAGATCCAGGCCTAAGAGGTTGGTACCATGGCAGGAGACATGGAATGTGAATTGAGGAAGACACTTAGAACTATAGCGTACTGACAGCTCAACTGATCCCACAATGCCACTCTTAGAGCTGGCATAGCCACAGAGAGTGGCGACTGGAGCAGATAGCTGGAGATCTGGGAAAAACGGCTTCTTAGTCTTTAGATTTAACAGAGACACTGTCGCCCCAGTATCTAGCAAAGGCGGAAGATATACATGGTCTAGTTCTACTGTGCAGGTTTTAAAAGATGTCTGCATAGATGTCACATTATGAATTGTCACAGGCTTTGACGATGCCGGAGCGGAACGGCAAACTTTTGTGAAGTGATTGGCTTATTGAAGAGCTGCCATATCTGACCCCTGGCAGGGCAGCTCTGCACTCTCGTACAGATTTAGAGCCACAATTTCCGCAAAAACGTTGGTGTCTTGGAGGAAGCTGTCGTGTAAGCTGCATGCTGGGATTCTCGTTGCCGTTGTCCGAGTCTTCTGTGCACTGCAGCGCTTGAGCCGCGTCTCCTGTCACTGCTGAGGAAGCAGGAGATGTATCGAGTTTGACGGGGAACTCCGCGGCAGACTCGATCTGAAATGCAATGTGGATTGCCCGTGATAGACTTAAATCATTTGATTCTAGCAAGAGCTTTTCAAGGACTTTTGGATTGTTAGTGTGCTCAGCCAATTGATCCCTAATAAATTCATCTTGCATGTCTCTGAACGTGCATAAACTGGCTAAACCCCTTAAACCCCTTAAGTTGGCCACGTATTGGTGAACCGATTCGCCTGCCTGCTGTCGCCGTTTACGACATAGGATTCGGCAGAGGATAGCACTTTGCGAGCAGGAGAAGTGCGTCTACAGGAGAGTCACAGCAGCGGAGTATGTGGCTGCGTTGCCCAAAGTCTTAAACACGCGCTGTCCCTCCGTTCCCAGACAGTGTAGGAGCAAATGTCTTTTGCGCGCATCACTTACATTTTGCAAATCAAGAGCCAGGAGGTAAGTTTCAAAAGACTCCAGCCAGCGGTACCAAGGCACTGGAGGCTCTCCTGGCAGGGAAAGAAAGGGAGAAGGTGGTGGAAGTGAAAATTCAGCCATCCTCGTCCCCAAAATGTTGCATATAATGCGAGAGCGTACAGGTGCAGTTTGTCTCAGAAAGGCGTTTATTTCCGAACCACCAATCCCACTAGACGCTCACCCTCTAACCTCAAACACTTTACTGCCAACAAGAAAACACTCTCGTCAAATGTACATATTGCAAACATGACAGCCTCATGGGTTTTATGTGTTTTTGCTCATTTTTACTGCTGTTCCCGATTTCCATTTTAGCGTTTGCTCAAATTACCTGACATGACTATTTAGTATGTGGATCAACATGTCTGTGAATCCTGGTGGAGAGGCCTTGTGAGCGAGCCACTTCTAGCCCCTGGTATTTTTGCTTGGTATTTGAGGCTGTCTGGGCCGATGAAGTTAACAATTTAGACATTTCCAGTATTAACTTGTCCACCAATGTAAAAAGAACCTCACGGGTTAAACTGCCTTTTGTGAACACTTTTTCACAATAAAACAACACACTTTGTTATAACTGCATGTTTCTGCTCCTTGTAAGAGTTGAATTTGAATCCTGGTCCAATGTGAACCTGCGTTTGTTTGAGTCTCATATCCTTCTGAGCTTAGTGCTTAAAAGCTGATGCTGTTATTTTATTATTTATTACTACGATAAATGCATTTCTTTATTTTATATAACCTTTAAGACAAAATGTTATATTTTTGGTATAGTCATTGTTGTATTGTTATGGCAAACTTAGGAAACATATGGTTCAGAACATAAAAATGAAGGAGCATCCTGGTGTACTTTGATCCCTCTTAAGGACTATAAATCAACCTAGTTAAAACTGTAAAATCCTGTAAATCTCATGTTTGTAACAAAAACATTTACAATGACATTAAATCACTTGCAATATTGATTTGCTATTTCCTTGTGAGTTCACAAATAGAAAAATAACAAATTTATTGCTTTGCACTTGCATTGGGCGCCTCAAAAGGACAAAAGGCATGCAAAGTTCCAGCAGCATTTTAGAGGGCAGGTGAAGGAAACGTCTAACCTTCAGTCAGGTGAGCTGGAAAGGCGCGGCGGTTTGGATCCTGGTGCTGCCCTGAACCCTCGAGTGCCCACATCCTTTAGTTTCCCTCAGGTGCTGAGCCAATTACTAGTGCAGTCACCTAAGGGCCCCTTTGCCAGAGATCTTTAGGGTGCATTGCCTTCAGCCCCTTTTCACTTTAGAGGCGTTTCTTATCGACTTACCTGTAGCTTTCTCTCGTTTGGACTTCTTGGTGTTTCATTCTGGCTCGTTTAAAGAGTTATGTTATTATTGCTCTTTTCTATTTGTGCTCCAGCTTTTATGACAATAGGATTTAGATATTGCTGAGTTTTGTGCCAAGTGATTTGTTTTTGGCTTTGGCCTTTATCTCCATTGTTTGGATTAAGTTAATTGAGAGTTTCCTGTATTTTGTTTTTACCTGCTGTCAAGTTGGGGAGATTTTTGGGGTTCCTTCTTGGTTTCACCTCTTTGGATTTTTATGCTTCCTTGTGTTATGCCAGTCACTTTACGCAGGGCAATCTGCTTTATCACAGCATGAGCTTTGCCCACCTGCTTGTTTAAGAGAGGGAAAGTGGCCACTCCTTAGGCAGTGGGAGATGTGCCTTTTTCAGGAAACTGTATTGAGCATTGATATGAAGAGTCAGAGGACCTGTAGCACCATTGATCATAGGCCGAAAGGTGAACAAACCAGAATTCGACTACCAAAAGACTTGTTATGACAAAACCCTGATGCCAAACCACCGAGGAAGTCCAAATCTCTGTCAACAGAAGATGTTACCGTCTCCAGAAAACTAAACATTAAACCACCACCAAAGTCGTAAGGTGTAGCACCTCATGTCAACATTCAAAGGCGTAACGTCACCAAAAACGAGATGCCAGACGGTTCACAGGGGTATTGCTAGTCGAAATGTATTCTCCGCTAAGAACTCACACTGAACTTGCTTTGTGTTTCAGTCTGGATGTTGCACTGTATGTGTTGGAATTCACATGTACGTTTGATTTTTGGGGGCTTTCCTGAAGCTTTAATATCAAATGATCGATCTTTAAGGGGTTTCCAGGCCCAGAGAATCTGTGTCAGACATCTGCTTTTCAATTGGGGAAAACTTTAAAAGTTTATCATTTTTTAAGGTTATTTTTCAATTCCATTTTTCTTTTCCAATGGGCGCCACCATTTAGAGAGTTTTGCGAGGCTCATCACCATGGTAACACATCCCACAATACAGTGAGACGGTGTAAGGATGTCATCCTTAGTGGGACTATATAAAGGTCACCTCTAGCAGCTCTAGTTCATCCGAGATTGAATTTATTGAACAATTTTTTATTTTTTTGTGTAACTTTGGCATTAAGACTTTTGCTCTGTACTTTCAATTTGATTTTGGGTCAGAGTTGGGGGTTTTTGATCTGTTTTTTTGTTATTATTATTATTTAAACGTACTTACTCATAATAAATTTCTGGTACAGCGGGTGACGTGGAAATATAAAGAATAGCATCAGTGATGTGGGGCATCAAGACCCCAAGACATCCAGCAACAGCACAATTCATCTTGATGGCACATCCACAAAATTGTGAAACTTACAAAACAGTGTCAAGGCAAACACAAAAAATAATTCTGTTTCTCTACTTATTGTTAAAATATTAACACAAAACATTTACAAATTCACATTATCTGATGTGTCCAAACATCCAAGAGCCCACAACACAGAAAATTATCTGAAGGAAAAAGAACAAATGAAAGTGGCTCAAGTGATATGCCACTGTTCCTTGCTCATCTTGCTGAATTATTCTGCGGTATTTGTTGAATTAAGTATCACTCAGTAAACATCTAAATATTTATTGGCAATCTGTTTTTAGTTGTAATGTTTGTGGTGTTGTAATTCCCACTGAAGTAAATCCCAACACCTGTGTTTATGTGGGCCTCGGGGCCTTCACGACATAAAACAGCTTCATAAAATAAAAGGATGCAGTAGCAGCAGACATAGGAGTTTCGTCTTGTTTACTACCGAGTACAGTTTTTATTTTTGTACAAGTGCAGAGAAGAATATTTAAAGTCTGAAAATAAATCCTTTTGACCAGTGGATAAGCCATAGCATACTGATTGTGGTTATAATGTCACCAACAGCAGAATCAGAAACAGAAAATTACCTGATGATTTCAACTCTTCCAACTTTTCTCTGGCTTGAGCAGGACCCATACGTTTGTCCGCAACGTCAACGACAGTTATTGATTGTATCTGAGGCAAAGGATGAAATCGTATATCTTGGGGAAACGTCACAAGCCCTGATCTCTTTAGAAACATAGAAACGACTGAGTGAGCTGAGGAGTTGTTTGCCTCTGCTTCACAGAAAAGCTATGCAGAAGTTCAAGCAGCCGATTACCTTGTCCATCAAATCCATGACACTCTCTTTGGATTTTTCAGACTCGTCTTGAACACGGCCCGATGTGTCTAACACAATGTAGATGTGGAGTGTACTGTTCTGCTTTACAATGACCGTTATTCTGTGATCCTCCACGAGGAATAAAAACAAACAAAAAGAAGTTAAACTCAGTCAGTTTGTTGTGGTGGGGAGCCCGAGCTTATCCCAGCAGCGATAAACATTGGTAAATCTATATATATTAAAAGTTGCCATGGTCAAAAACACAGTTATGATGACCAGCCCGTTTTAATTCAATTACACTTTTATATCATTTATTGATGCTTCAGCCTGAAGTGATATGAACCCAAATAAAAAAAAGAATACTTCACTTTCTTTATTTCAGTACTGAGGGATTTGGTGTTAACATGAATATTTTTATTGTGGTTTCAACTTCCTTGTTGTGTCACTTTCTCTGTGGGATAAACTCGAGTTGATTTGGAGAAGCCCGCTGTAATAGGAAAAGTCCCTTCTGCTCTCTGCGTCTAAGCGTCAATTACTACATGACTTTATTAGTCTAGTCATCCATTTCTTATCAAACCCTGTTAATCCAGCTCAGGGTCACAGCAAACACACAATTCTTGTTGTATTATTACTTTTGAGCCAGGTTGTCTGAGTAAGGTTGTTATACTCACTAATCATGGCGCCAGAGAGTGCCAAAGTATTGCATGTTGATGAGGACATGCAAAGAAGATGTTCATTGTACTTTGTACACGTGACACTAACAATCCTATAAACTTTATACTTCATGACTTCTAAACTGGTCCTGTATGTCTGAGTCTGGGTGTGTATGTAGGGCCTGCCCTGCAATGGACTGTCGCCCCATCCAGTGGAAGTTCTCTGCTAATACACAGCATTGCCAGGAGACCCTTCATGTAATAAGCTGCTGAAGAATGGGAGGCTAAGCGGTTGGATTTTTACACTTTCAGTATATCCCTTTCACGTCATGAGGACAAACCATGTATCAGCTTCTTGAAGACTTCTGCAATTACTTACACAAAACTATTCTGGCAGTAAGTGCATTACAGCACAGAGTCTCGGTATTTTTAACAAGAACCAATACATTCGCTCATTCTAGCACTGCTTATAGTTTTATTTCTGTTTTAACTTGGCAGAATGAATTTGAACTTGGACATTAAACGAGAGTCAGAATCAGAATTCCCTTTACTGGCCACGTACAGTAATGTGTCCTAGGAATTTGTCTTGAGCCTGAACAGAAGCAGCGCCAAAGCAGACAGTTACAGGTGAGGTCACAATGGATCCAATGATGGCCGCGTAAAACAAGACCAATGCTGCTTTGGGGAGGTCGCATGTCCTCAGCTGGTGCAGAAAAAAACATTCTTAGATGGGCTTTCCTGATAATACTTGTCATGTTTTCATTGTGCTGTCACTGAAGGCTCAGACGCAGGTCTTACAGAGCAGCCATCATTCTGTTCATGTTTTCCATCAGGTCACTGTGTCAGCCCTACATGACTTTGGGACTTTGGTCACACAATTCCACTGGAGCTGCAGATTGGGTTGCAGCTGTGATCCTCATGAAGAAGAACAACTCAGAATGTCTGAACTCACCACCCTAGTATTTAAGCCTGTCAAATCTTTGTTTCATGAAAAGCTTATACAGTTTTTTTACTCATCCCTAGTGCTGCCTGCATCTCTTTTCAGCCACAGCCCAGTTTGAATTTGCTTCAGTGATGTATACAAACAGCACACTGCAACCAACTAATCTGGTTCGGTAGTTTATCCTACGAAATGTGCACAAATAATTTGATTGGTTTGGACCATGATTCAAAACGGGATTTTTGTGCTTTTTAGGCAAAAGTACATAATCAATTTTATTTTTTATATAGAAAGTAAAAATAGCATGACATAAAATTTTATTTTATTTTATTGATTTTATTAAAATCAAATAACATTCCATACAAATAAACCAAGTTTTACAAAAATTGGTTTAAAACAAATCAACCCCCAGAGAGCCAGGTGACCGGAGTAAAACTTTAAGCTAGTAAAAATAAGCAAATGGATACATAAATAAGTGAAAATAAATAATTTAAATAAATAAGGGAAGAGAATTTGCTTCCTCAGTTTAAATGTTTATTCTAAATTGTTCTTGATTAGATCCTGCCAGGTTTGGAAAAAGTTTTTTTGCGCAGATCCTCTAAGTGAGAATTTGATTTTTTCCAGTTTCAAAGGGTATAAAACATCAGTTACCCACTGACTTAAAAGAGTTAGGATTCTTGCAGTTGAGCGAGATACGTCTGCATGTCAATAGTGAAGTAAAGGCAATCACAGTTTGTTTGTCCTTCTCCACTTTAAGCCCCTCTGTGAGCCCACCAAACACAGCTGTTTAGTGGATTAGGTGGGATTGGGACCCCAAGGCTGTCTGAGAGGCATTTAAAGATTTTGGTCCAGAATGATGTTAATGTGGCGCAGGCCCAAAACATGTGACCTAGTGAGGTTGGAACTTGTTTGCAGCATTTACAGGTTTGGATTTACACTGCAAACATTTTGGACAATTTTAAATGAGACAGATGTGCTCGGTAGATGATTTTGAGTTGAATAATTGTATGCTTTGCACATATGGAGCTTGAGTGAATTCTCTGCACCTTCCACTCCTTTTCTGAGATGTTGATTGAGAGATCCTTTTCCCACTGTCCTCTTGGATCTTTGAAAGGGAGGGACTGTAAAATGGTTTTATATATTGCAGAAATGCTGTCTGAGTCCTCAAGACTGATCAATATTTTTTCCGGCGTAGAGGTAGGTGGGAGATGAGGGAAATCGGGCAGATTCTGTTTCTGATTTGAAGGTAGTGAAAGAAATGTGTTGCTGGAGAGTTAAATTTGTTATGTAATTGTTCGTAGGATGCAAAGACGTTGTCGATGTACAGATCTCTAAGCGATTTAATCCCAAATGTTTTCCAGACATTGAAAACTGCATACGTTTGAGAAGGTGGAAAAAGGAGCAGAGGTGCCACAGATAAAAGCTTCTCTGTCTTAAAATACTTCCAACATTGGTTTCATATTCTGAGTGAGTGAAGCACAATTGGGTTGTTAGTATATTGGCGATGACTTGTACTTATTGGGGTACAAACCAAAGAATATAGAGAAGTACTGCAGGATTTTATTTCTATTGTGGACCAAGCCTGTGTATGTTCATCTATTTGTGTCCAGGTTCAGGTTTTAATAGTTTGTATGTTTGCCGCCCAGTAATAAAACTGAAAGTTAGGTAGTGCCATGCCACCTTCTGCCTTAGGTCTTAGGGTCGCTCTTTGGATACGTGGATGTTTTGAATGCCAAATAAATGAGGTTAAGGTTGAATCTAACTTCTTAAAAATCATTGATGTATATTGAAATACTCTAAAATAGAAAAAGAAGCTTAGGAAGGATATTCATCTTGACAATGTTAATTCTTCCAGCTAAAGTGAGATGCAAGTGAAACGGTGAAACCATCTATGCAAGACTTGCTTAATTTTTTCCATAGACGGCAACATTTTTTTCATAAAGAGATATGTTTACTTGTGATGTTTACCCCAAGGTGTTTAAACTGGAGATATGTTTACTTGTGATGTTTACCCCAAGGTGTTTAAACTGATCTGCAATGATAAAAGGGAAGGTGTCCAATCTAATATTGTGTGCTTGAGAATTCACTGAAAAGAGCACACTTTTATTCAAATTAATTCTGAGACCAGAAATCTCTTGAAATTCTGTAAGCGCTGTTAGGACTGCAGGCACAGTATTCTGTGGGTGTGACATATACTGTACCATATCATCTGCATATAGAGAAATGGTCTGTTCAAGTCCTTCTCTGATAATCCTCTTTATCTCATAAGCATTTCGGCAGTGAACTGCCAGTGGCTCAATGGAGATTGCAAAAAGCAGTGGTGACAGGGGGCATCCTTGTCTGGTACCAAGTTCTAGTTTAAAGAAGTATGAATTCAAGTTGTTAATACAAACTGAAGCTTCTGGACTGGTATACAGTAGTGTCAGGGAAGCAGGGGAAGGATCCCGAACAAGGTGTCACACACTTGTGAGTAGGAAGGAGCTGTATGGACCAAGCAAAGGTAATTCCATGCCAGGCCAGGGGGTGGCGGGGTGCACTAAACCTTCTTCTGTTGCCTCTGCAGTTCCAAACATGGGAAAACCTGCCTGAGTCACCCTTGATGACATCACCTCCGGTTCTGGCCTTTAAAACCGCCATATTTTCACTAAGACATTAATTTAGTTGTGGACTCCAACCTATAGTCATCAGTGCCATTTTCATACAATACAATACAATACAATACAATTTATTTTTTGTATAGCCCAAAATCACACAGAAAGTGCCGCAATGGGCTTTAACAGGCCCTGCCTCTTGACAGCCCCCCAGCCTTGACTCTCTAAGAAGACAAGGAAAAACTCCCCAAAAAAAAAAAAAAAAACCTTGTAGGAAAAAAATGGAAGAAACCTCAGGAAAGGCAGTTCAAAGACAGACCCCTTTCCAGGTAGGTTGGACATGCAGTGGGTGTCAAAAAGAAGGGCATCAATACAATACAAAACAATACACAGAACAGAACAAATCCTCAATACAGTATAAAAATAAAAATTTTACAAGTACGTAGCAGAATTTAACAGTAGACGATATCCCATAATATGATTTGGATATGTTTAAAGTCCTGGAGACCTCAGCCATCAAGCTTCCTCCCCCATTTGGCCATTCCACGGCTGAAACAGTGCTGGGCCAGCCAATCAGATGAAATAACCCCTCTTCCAGACGATTCCTGCAATCCTCCATCAGGGATGACTTTACCTTAGGCAGGTAAAACAACTTGGCAGATGGGCTGTGGCACCAAGTGGCACATCTATCTATCTATCTATCTATCTATTAGAGTACCGAGAACAGAAACAGAATAGGTGAGGGTTAGTATCCAGTTCTAACTATCATGTTACTTACGCTTTAGTTCTAATGACTAACAACAGAGATGCAGTCTGTACAGTTAATCAGCAGCTCTAGTCAGGGTGTGCTAAACTGAAGTAGTGAGTCATCAGCCAGGATTTAAAAGCTGAGACCAAAGGGGCATCTCTTATAGTAGCAGGAAGACCATTCCACAGTTTAGAGGTCCTGTAACTAAAAGCTCAACCTCCCACTGTTATTTTATTAATTCTTGGAATCATAAGCAGACCGGCATCTTGAGATCTTAATGTGCGCTCTGGTTTGTAAGTCATGATAAGTTCAGACAAGTAAGCCGGACCTCGGCCATTTAATGGTTTATATGTTAAAAGGAGGATTTTGAAATCTGCCCTAAACTTAACCGGGAACCACTGTAAAGATTTAAGAACTGGAGTTATGTGTTCGTATTTTCTTGTTCTTGTAATAATTCTTGCAGCTGCATTTTGGATTAACTGGAGGCTGTATAGAGAACAGTTTGAACATCCAGTGAACACCACATTGCAGTAGTCAATCCTACTAGAGATAAATGCATGAATTATTTTCTCAGAATCCTGTTTATTTAGAAAGCACCTTAATTTCCTAACAATTTTAAGATGGAAGAAACCTGATTTGGACAACTTTGTAAGGTGTGCTTTGAATGACATGCTAGAGACAAAGAGAACTCCAAGATTGCAGGCTGATTCGCTGAAATTAATGGAAATTCCAAAAGAGTTAAATGATGACAAAATATTGTTGTGATCAGCGTCATTCCCTCTAACAATTAACATCTCTGTTTTATCTGTATTTAAAGACAAGTAGTTCTCATCCATCCACTCCTTTAATTCACTAACACAACTAATTAAAAACAACATCGGAGAAACTTCATTTGATTTAAATGACAGGTATAACTGGGTGTCATCTGCATACGAGTGAAAATGAACATGATGTTTCCTAATGAGAGATCCCAGTGGAAGCATGTAAAGTGAAAACAGTAAAGGTCCCAGTACTGAGCCCTGCGGGACACCATATTGAACTTCTGTGTATAATGATGGAGTCCTGTCAGCACATTTCTGTACATATTAGAATCGATTTGATAAATAAGAACTAAACCAAGCGAGCACGGTGCCTGTAAGCCCAACATCATTTTCTAGCCCGTGTAGTAAAATAGAATGGTCAATGGTGTCAAATGCTGCACTTAAGTCCAACAACATACCCTTTCACAGCCAGGGATATTATACGGGAGGCTTCCCTAAACTTTTTTGAGTGTGTCGAGTCTGTTTATTTCACAAAGGTAACGGTCAATTGTCAGGGCAAGTCACACACAAACTCACACACGACACTAAGCCAATTTAAGATCACCCATTAACCTCATTATTCTGACCAGAAGGCAGGGGAGTATGCAGAAGATCAGATGCTGGATGCGAAGGGAACCAAAGAAAATCCTGCTGGAGGGGGTTAATTGAGAAGAAATCCAGCACCAAGTCCTAAACACCCTGTGCGGGAACAACACCTGGGTAGGTTACCAGTCCATCATAAGCTGAACACACACAAATGCAAACTTGGGCCACTTTACAAACAGCAATCCATCTAACCTGCATATCTTTGGACTGTTTGAGGAAAGGGGGGCACCCGGGGGAGACTCGTATTGACGTGGGGAGAATATGCAAACTGCACACAGTTAGCACCCGAGACCTGCTTGTTATGAGGCAGTGATGATACCATTGCACCACTCCAATAAGAAATATAACGAAACATTAACATTTCCAAAGTGAAACTAAACATTGTCACACTCGGTGTTAGAGTCATTGCCAAACAGCCAATGCAGGTTTAAAACAGACAGGTGGGTAGTGTAGCTGAGGCGAGGTGTCCACTGATTGAAAGATCACATAACATAAAAAATAAAAAACACCTGAGAGACTGCATCTGGAAGGACAGAGATTTACCAAATCTGATTCTGTGAAAATGTTGAAATCTATCTATCCACCTTATAATGAAACGCTACAGTGTGTGTGTGTGTGTGGGTGTGTGTATGGCCCCTCCAAGTAATCAGTTTGGCTTTGGTCTGATAGGTCAGTTTCCCTTTGGTTGCTCAATAAAACACTATCAAGATAGGAAGTACTGAGCAAGAGAGGTTGACACACATGAGGATACCATGGAGAGGAGTAGGAGGAGCGCTGAGAGTCACCTTCAGACAAGAGAAGTATTAGCAAGAATACAAATGATGTTTTCACAGCGGGTGGCTCTACCACTGGTGGCAGTCAAAAAGCAGCAGGAGGCAAGCAAATGGCAGAGTCTGAGAAGCAGGCTTTACGGGGACACACTCAAGAGAGCAAACACCGGCCGAGACACATTACTTTAACATGGCTTTCTCATAGCTTCATCTTAGTTAAATCCTAATGCTCTGTATATTCAATTAATTATCATTATTATTCATGGTGGCTCCAAAATCCGTACTAACCCCTACTTTCTCTTATGTTCTTTTTCCGGTTTTCTGTGGTGGCCATCTGCTCCACCACCACCTAATCAAAGCACCGTGATGTCCGTACATTGATGGATTAAAGGCCAAAAGTCCCCATGACTGTCATCCTCTAAATTCTTCCATGAGAACCCTGAATACAATGAGGACTGATAGGGGTCATTGATGTTAGGTAGAATGCCTAGAGGGGGCTGGGTGGTCTCGTGGCCTCAGACCCCCTGCAGATTTTATTTTTTTCTCCAGCCGCCTGGAGTTTTGTTTTGTTTCTTCTGTCCTCTCTGGCCATCGGACCTTGCTATTATTCTATGTTAATTAGTGTTCCCTAATTTTAATTATTTACTTTGTCTTTTTTCTCTTTCTTCATCATGTAAAGCACTTTGAGCTACATTATTTGTATGAAAATGTGCTCTACAAATAAATGTTGTTGTTGTTGTTGAGACACCTGAGCATACTGAGGAAAGGCCTACGATACATACTGACAGTGAGGCAAGTGATATCAAAAACTTCTAAATGTTTTGTAATAATTATCTTTGACAGGCTACTTTAAGATAATAAAATTAATATGCATAATGGAAACACAGACTACTTCTTCTGGTGTGTCGTAAGTGTAAGGATCTGTTAAACAAGAAAAAAGAATAGAAAAGGTTTATGTTTAATAATAATAATTACAATGCCAGTAACCAATATTAATAACCCAATTTCAGTTGGAGTGCTTTGCCACAAACACAACTGACCACTAATGTTTTAGAAAGTCACAGTTATTTCACGTTACATTATTGCCACTGGATAGTTTCATTGAGATCTTAACCAGCTTCAGCAGCAGGGCCACATTGTTTTCAACTTTAATTGTGCAACATTATTGGCCCTTATACAAATATAATTTAAGGTGTTTTCTTTTGCCCATGTTTGCAGACGATGCTATCGGTTTCAGTTCGTTCTTATCATTACATGATGGTCAGTGAAAGCATTGGGTTGTTTCAGAGAACAAATCAGCTTCATAATGAGTTAAGTAACTAAGAAAGTGAGCCCACCATCCAGTCAGTTTAGGTTACTGGCTAAACAGGGTGACTCTCAGCGGCAGGACATGTGGAGTGTGTGACAGGCAAAAGAAACTTGAGAGTTTTTTTGTCATGGATGACTCAATGGTATTTGCCGTTCTTTAGTCAGACCCCAATGGACCCCCATTCTAGGTCGTTGTATCAAAAATGCTGTCCTCTCCATTCCCCATGAAAACAAGAGATTTTTCTCACCCATATCTACAAACAACCAATGAGAACACGTTCTAAAAGTTCATTTTTCTGGGGAATATTGTGTTAACATCACAATTCAGAGGTGCTGAAGCTCAAGTCCTGCTAGGCCAGAATAGCCGCTGGTTTTTGGTCAAAATCAATGCTTTTAATTAGAAGCCAGTTACTGCCAGAGAGGCCCAGTATTGCGCAAAGAGCAATTTTAAGCTGTTTTATTCTTAAACGTCCTTTCACAGTTTTTTAAAATTGCTTCTTGTTTTCGTAAGTAGTTACCAATTACAAAAGACAGTTCGTTCAGCACCTAACTTGGTCCCATTTACATCTGTGGTGTGTTCTGTCAAGAAATGTCCAAGAAGTCCTGAGAATTACTAATCTGTTAATAAATCATGTTGGTTACATTCTCAGAAAGGAGAAATCTTAACTATAAAAAATGAACTGCCATGACTGAATGAAAACATTAGCAATCTATGAAACAGTTTGAACAGCTTGTGTTATCAGGAAGGATTAGCTGCTTTCACAAGATTCACAAGCGATGCAGTCTTCCTAATAATCGATTTCTTCAATGTCAGAAATATCACTGAAAGGCACGACATGACAAAAGCATCAACACTGGATCAAGATGGTAAACCTTCAGTGGAGGAATTCTCTTCTAATCCCTAAGCTAAGTCTGTTAACTATCTTATGCCAGAATGCTAACAGTTTCAGGTAACCTGTCTCTTTATATTGAACATTAGCTTGTTCCGTTTTGACAGATGTCAAGTTAAATTCATGATAATATTAATAATTCAATATTGTAAAAGAGAAAAAACATTAGGTGGACTTAATCTTTTACATAACTATATTTGATCTCCGTTTTCCTGTTACCATTTACGGCCGCATTGTGTGCAAAGTTTTTTCATGTTTGTTGTATGAGATTAATTAAACACACAGACACACTGTGGTCTCACACACTACTTGACCAAGGTACTGTTCTTCTGTTTCTAGTCAATCCCATCTTCATCATGTGCCAACAATTCACTCCTGTTATTAACTCAAGACGCTGCTCTCGCCCCTTTAGCAGGAGGGTTAGAAATCCAGACCACCTTCGTCTGCTGCGACGAGCCACCACTTCTGATCCTCTCTTCTCCTTTGGGTTGTGGACCTGCCAGTCTGCCATCAACAAAGCAGACTTTATTACAGCTTTCACCATCCAAAGGGGTCTCCATGGCGGTGGCTCTGACAGGGATTTGGATTCAGCCAGAAACACAGTGACGCCGACAGCACTTTCCTCTGCTTTCAACTTCTCCCAGTCCTGCCGCTCCACTGGTGCTCAGGTATTCTTACATCTAAGAGCTGGAAATTCACCCCTCTGCGTAATGTATGCAACTTTACTACTGCTGAATACCAAGCTATTACTGTCTCCTTTCCAATTAACATGACCATCATTGTTGTTTATCGCCCTCCAGGTTTGCTCAGGATCTTTCTTGATGAGCTGGGTGGGCCGCTCCATTCCCTCCCAGATGACGGCAGCCCTCTTCTAATTCTCAGGGACCTGCATATCTACCTGGACGGCTCTCCTGCTGCTCACTTCCTCGCTCTTCTTTCCTCCTTCAGCATCACTTGTCTCTACTCCCCATTCACTCACAAGGCTGCCAATCTGCTTGACCTCATTCTCTCATGAGATTGCACTCCCACAAATGCAACTGTCACTCCTCTACACACATCTGACTGTTATTTCTTTCAGTTTTCTCCTCTGCCTCTCTCTTCTCCTCTCCCCCCCACTGTACCGTTCCACCAACACCTCCACTCTTTCTGCCCCTTCCATTTCTCTTCCATTGTCTCATTTGGTCTCCTGACCACTTCCCTCTCGACACCAACACAGCCACAGACAGCCATGTTTGACTTGGTCCTCCTGCCTTGACAATGTTTGTCTTTTCTCTTTCAGGCCTGCATGGCGAAAGACCCTCATGCCCCAGGATTTCCAAAGCACTCACCAACCAATGGACTGGGTTCAGAACAGTTGAGAGGAAATGGAGGAAGTCAAAGGCTCAGACGGACCTGGCTAAGTATCAATCCACCATCAACGCTAAGATAAAGTTCTATCAGACTAGAGTTAACAGCACCACCAACACACGCTCTCTGTTCTCCCCCCAAACTCCTTATCTGCTGATGACTTTGCCACCTTTGTTCAGGACAGGGTGGCTGCCATCAGCAGTCAGTTCTCTCCCTCGCTGCCAGCCATTATGCTTTCTTTCAAGCATCACCCACCATTCTCCACTTTCTCTCCACTCTCTGCCACTGATGTTTCTGACGTCCTCTCCAATCAACCCACTATCTCTCCACTTGACCCTGTCCAATCACATATCCTTCAGGCCATCTCCCCCTCTGTTCCTTTTAGGAGGCGATAGCTCCCTAGTTGGAATAAGTTCTTTTGTAACTGTGGCATTTGAAGTAACCGAAAACTGTATAGATATGATATTAAAAGGCGATATCCCTCCCATAGTGATACGGACGTAAAAATCACATAAGAGAAAATAACTTTCTTTACTAACGATCTACACGGCATTACAGACGGGAAGCCATAGCAAGGCAAATACCAAGGTGGGATCTTGATCTATACAGTCTTCCATTTTTTGTTGCTGCGCTGGAAGGCTTTTCCGGACAGATGATGATATCACCCATCCGTTCATCGGCTTCAAAGTATTTGGCTGCTGTCCAAGTCTTATATACTGGTTTCTCCACGTGCAGGCCCTTACTTAGGTTCCAAACAAGGATAGGAGAGGATTCCATTTCATCTCTAATATACAGAAATAGTACAATGCCTATTTTCGTAGTTGTACCTTCTCTCTTCAAATGCTTGCCTAGCAGTTCTAAATGCTGACAGCCCCTGTGTGCTAACTTTGGCCTGGCCTGTACATGTGAATGGATTCATAAAATAATTATTGTACAGAGCACAGTGACATTAAACTTACATTCTTATTACAAACCACCCTTTGTCACTGGATCTGTGACAAAAATAATACTTGAAGGTCTTATCCACAAAGCAAAAGGTACTCGATCCCTCTTCACAGTGTAGACAGTTCCTCAGGAACATTTCTGGAAAGGTGAAGTGTAGTGCCACTATGGCTCCTGTTTCCTTCATCTAATATACCAGAGTAAATAAATATTAACAATGATAATTTACAGTACACTCGGACGAACAGTTACATTTAACATGGTGTTACTAAGTAGTGATCATTGTATCCCACCAGTGGTGTAGGTGGAGATCTCCTGTTATGTCTTACATAGTCAGTGTTGTAACTATCAGATTACATTATAAATCTATATAGCATCTTGATAGACTTCACTATTCTTTGGCACTCATAACATTTCTAGCTACAGTATGTTGATATATGTGCCCCACCCTTTGGTGTCTGATCCCTTAATATGAGTTACAATAGTTGTAACATAAATCAGATGCTATTCTAGATCTATTGCTATGATTAATAATTGTTTTTAAATAGTATTATTGCATAATTGTACGTTATTTGTATCCTCCCCAACTTCACTATGGAATGTTCTATTCACTTTCAGTTTACAAGTTAACATCATTGGTGGTAAATTATGCAGATCCTCATACCTTTGAGCCCCTCTTATAACATTTTTCAAGTATATTCCTAAGCTTTCTACTTACATGCCTTGTCCGACCCAGTGGTTTGTAGACAAAGTCTTTTGCTTGGTGGCTTTGCAGATCCCTCAGAACAAACGGGTGGCTGGTACAGGACTTAGTCTTTGCCAGTTCTGGAACAGAAACTAAACAGTCTGATTGCCATTAGAGAGCTCATGAGATGCACACTTGATGACTGTCCTTTTTAGCAGAGGAACACTTCACTTGTCCTGCACTGGATACAGCAGTCAATCAAGGGAACCCTTCGCATTCAACAGCTGTCATCTCACTTCAGTGGCATTTCACAGCCTGTTTCTATTAAAGTCCATTAAACTTTGTTTCTGCAGCAAATGTCTGCACAACCATATCATGGCTTCAGATTTACTTAGCTGGACTTACAATCTTTCTTTGATTCTGCACTCCTTCCACTTTGGAAAAGTGATTTTTTTCTTCTCCAGCTATTATCAGGTATGTGCAGCAGACCAAGAGTCATTAGTGCAGTACAGTCACTTTAAATCTTCGTTTGTAGATCACCACCTTTTCTTCATTGATAAAGCACCACCACTGAGTTGGAGAGGCCTCAACAGCCACGAAATTGAGTGGCCAAACTAAAATACTTGCTAGGCTAAATAAAGAAGGGTGAAGGGCAGAAAAAATACATCACATAAAACAATGCTTTATCAATCATATATGTATAATACAATACAGCACTATTAATGACAATCCTAGACTCTCAGTTCTCAGTCTCATATCAAAAATAACAGTTAGAGATAAATTAATACACTTAAACCAGACTAGTGAAAATGTTTCTTCAGTAGGATAATACGCTAAACAAAATAAACACAGGTGTCTTAATGTATAACTGACTTAACAATCCATTCAGCTATGTGCATTATCACTGAGCACTAACCTTAATACATTGATGCAATAATAAATCTTCATAAAATTAATCACTAACAGATACAAATGAATTCATGTATTCAGTTCTAATACATTTCATAATTACTGAAGTGATAACAATAATCATTTGCCATACATCGAAATATGTAAATCCTCTTCACTGTATTTGATATGAAGACTAGAGAAAGACATTAGTCTAGTTTAATGTAGCACTACATTTAGCCTGCTTGTATTTTACAATTATTATTATCATTTAAACATTTGTATTATACAGGATGTTATACCCTTAAACTTGCACAATTAATCAGCATGCAAGGAAATAATTCTAATAATTGCTGTTCATTAATCTATGATTTATAAGCAAACAGTCACCACCCCTTGATCAGATTATATCTAATTTCTCTGCCCAAACTTGCTGTTAAACTATTTCTTGCAGCTTTGTATAGAAAAATAGTTTGTGTGTTTCATCCATTGGTCCCAGTGTTTGCTGAATCTGGAGAAAAAGAACATCTATAGTTTTGAAGTTACATATCTTTTATGCTTATAATGCTTGTATTGAAATTCAGATTTTTAAATTCTTAACTCTTTAATTGACCACGCTACAGGCTGTCCTTCTGTCTTGCAAGGTCATAGGTCAGTTTTATTTAACACTACATCTGTTTGTAGACTTCAAAGACGTTCCAGGCTCACCGACTAGGCACAGGATGCATTACCAATACCAATTCTTTTATTCTTATGATCTCTTTTGATTTTACTTGCTATAGAATTTTTAGATACTAATACAATTAAATTTGGATATGATCCACTACTACTATGTTTTTATGTTATTATATGAGGCGTCCACCATATCTTTTCTGCTGTCCAAGTCTTTTTATACTGTCTTGTCCATGTGCAGGCCCTTACTTAGGTTCCAAACAAGGATAGGAGAGGATTCCATTTCATCTCTAACATACAGAAATAGTACAATGCCCATTTTCGTAGTTGTACCTTCTCTCTTCAAATGCTTGCCTAGCAGTTCTCAATGCTGAGAGCCCCTGTGTGTTAACTTTGGCCTGGCCTGTACATTTGAGTGGATTTATAAAATAATTATTGTACAGAGCACAGTGACATTAAACTTATATTCTTATTACACCCTCACTCGTCTCTTCTATCACACACTGAAGGATCATCGTCTGTCTTTTGGTCACAACACTTTTGAGCCAAGTCATGCTGAAGGCTGCTGTTGGTAGCTGGCAGTAAGCTAACCTGGGTGAGCCTCCCCTGGGCTTGTCAGTAAAGGTCCTGGCCTGCTCACTTAGATTCTGTTGGAGGCCTCACACCTATTTGTCATGTTTTGAGACTCACAATATGCATCCTTTTCTGCTTACAGACATGTTGGTAGGCTGGTGGTGTGCACAGCGGCATGTTGTTCAATATTTGAATTCTTGTAAAAGAAAACAATTCTCTCTGTCTTTGTTCCTATTGGGTTGTGGCTTTCCAACTGTAATCACCCAAAGCCACAAGTGCTTCTCATGTTGTTCCAGTATTTTGGTTTTCTTTCGTAGAGTAATTTGAATGTTCACTTTTATATTCTAGTGACTTAATGTGACTGCAGTCACTGCTGTTTTAAATGTGTTTTAGTAGAGCGCAGGAGTGCCCTTTCAATTCAGAGGACATAGAATCCCTCAGCACAGGAATGATCAAGATTTGCAAGTGTAGTCCTTCTTTACATGGCTCACTTTTTGCCAGTTGCTGTATGGAAGGTGAGCAGACATGAATACATACTAAGAACTGCTGTATTATGTGTTGGGTAATCAGGTCTTATCTAGCTGAACAAAGTTACCCTGCCCACTGTTCAAATTCACCTTTTTATTTCCCTTTTCACTCACTGAAGGCTAAAAGCAAACATAAAAAGGCAGGATCAACTGCCTATGACAAGCTGTGTCTGCTATGGCACAGTGTGAGAGAGAGAAGACACAGTGAGAGGGCAAGGACAGGAGAACAGATGCTGCATGCACATCTGAAACCCCAGGACCCAACATACGAGCATCGACCACCTACAGCCGTGTAAAACATGCTTTATAGTGCAGGACGTTGGGGTCATGCTAGCCAAGTACGATATTGCAGTGCTTAGCTGAATTAGTCAAACATAAGGGAACATGCAGTCTGCCTACGTTCAGTTACTGTCATTTGACTTTAATAAGTTGACATGTCCATGTAAGCAGTTACACATTTCTGAATCTTTTAACAAAATGTTTATTTGCATTTTAACTTCTCCACACTGAAGACACCTAAAGTCTGCAATGGAACTGTGGCATGTGAGCAACCAACCACACGAGGACCCTCAGAAACGGCCTGCAAGCGGACCTGCTGTTTTAAATATAAAGGTGGTCACAACAAACTTGGATTTCATGGATTTCTTTTCCTGTTTAATACATTTTATATTTAATTAACAAAAACTATTCATGGCATTCGTTTGGAAGGAATTTCTGCTTTACACAACTTATTAACACTTTTGTACAATACTGCAGATTCTTGTGTAGTTAGTAAATGTGTGAAACTCTCAGATGATACTAAAATTTAAAGAATAGCAGATACTGAGGAGACAGCAAAAATAGTTAAAGAATATGTAAAACAATCTTCAAAACCTTCACAAATTTCACCCAATTTAAAGTATTAAAGTGCTACAAATGGGCAACATCAGCTACAAACACAAGAGGGGAGACACAGTCCTACAGGAAGCAACCTCTGAGCAGTACTTAGTGGTTTATGGTGACACATAGCATTTCCATCAGTGCAGAAGCAATTGAAAAGGAAAATAAAAAATTAAATAATAAAAACCTGCTGAATATAAATCATCAAGGGATGTCATAATACACCAGTAAGACCATATCTGGAGTATTGTGTCACCACACCACATAAAAGACATAACATCACTTGAAGCTGAGCAGAGGAGAACAACCAGGTGCATCATGGGACTTCAGGAGATGTCAAACTGTGGAAGACTCTGAGAATTAAACTGTTTAGTCTGAGCAGAGGGGACTCGTGAGGACCTTATCCAGGTAACTCTGAGACTGCGTGGGGACCTCATCCAGGTAACTCTGAGTTCTTTGGCTAAGCAATTACAAGCAGCAGAGAAGGATGGGGATTTCTAGGGTGATGACCTCTTGTTTTGTTTGGCACACTGGCCTAATAATGATTAAGAAAAACACTACAGAAAATACAGGTCAGTTTATTAATACAACTACAATATTCTAATATGTGCTGCAAATCTTTGATGGTTCAGTTAATTTTTGGGTTTGTATATTTGCAAAATATTTGTCTAGTTTAAACGAGTGACACACAAACAAGTATGTAAAGCAAATGTGTACTGTCACGCACGAGGGCTTGGGAAGCAGTTGATCGACCTGGTTTGTTGCGTAAAACGTCCCACGAGGGTGCTACGGCAGTGTACTAATCCTTGTCTCCTTACTTCCTTAGAAAGGCTGAAAACCCCAACCCTTATCCTGTTTTGTGTATTCTTTTCACAGTACGTATGTATGTAGAGTAGCTTAGATTAAGAAAACAAAAAAAACAGTTTTATTTTCTCTCGTGTGTGTTCACATGTGAGAGCCGAGTGATCACTGACAGCTCAACAGCCACAGTCGGATAAATGAACAAATAAGGAAATAAGGTCAGGCCTTCTGCGCTTTAACTGATAGTGGCAGTGATGGGGTCCACTTCCAGACTCGGCCCACTTGTCACCCTTCTGTGGCAGTGGAAATCTTTGTGTATTCTGTTTAAAGAAACTGTGTGGCCTGTGACCCAGATACGGCTAAGGGAGACAGAAGTTTCAAGGTGAAGGAAGACGTTCTAGTCACCGATTATGGCCCTGGAGAATAGGGACAAGAATTTCTCTGCACTCTGTGATGTGACAATAAGGACCCTATAAAACTGTAAACCTGAAATCAATGAAGTGCCCTGGCAGCCTTTAGTTCAGTCATTTTTTATGTAGAATATGAGCTGGCAATGCAGTTTAATACTGTAAAGCAGCAAACTTTGAAAGATGTCATTTATTTCAGTTTTGAATTGTGAGTAAAGTAGTGTGGCCTGGAGCCTTGGGTACTTAAAGAAGAAGGGTGTGTGTACTTGTAACTAACATTCATAGACATAACAAAAAGAAAATACATGTAACAGCACAATATAGATTTATAGGGTCCTTGTTATCATGCGTGCAGAGGTCAGTGAAATTCTTACTTGGATGTTGTTATAATAGGTTTGTTATAATATTAAGTTTAATGTCACTGTCTCTGTGCACACCGTTATGGATCCATTCATTCAGGCAGACCAAGTATGGTACACAGGGGCTAGGCTGCATTTAGAAACTGTTAGCCTAGCAGTTTGGAGAATGAGACAACTGCATGTAGGCATTGTGCTATTCTTGTATTTTTGGAGGTGGGGTTGAGTCCTTTCCTGTCCTTGTTTGGAGACCAGAAAGAGAGCCTTCACATGGAGAAACCAGTATATAACGGCTTGAACTGTTGCCAATACACTTTGAAGCTAATGGACGGAAGAATATGTCATCCGTCCGGAAAATCCTTTCAGTGCAGTAACGAAAATGACAAACTATACATAAAATGTTGTCATGGCTTCCTTTCATCTGTAATGCCGCATAAAACCGTCAGTAAAGAAAGCTAAGGTATATTCTTTGTCTCTTATGTGATTCTGTTTCCAACATAACACTATGGGAGGGATATCACCTTTTGTATTATATCTATATAGTTTCTGGTTACTTAAAACACCGCAATTTAAAAAGAACATATTTCCAAAGAGCTAGTGCCTCTTAAGGAAACAGATGTGGAAATCATCTCCATTACCACATTACATACAGCAAGAGTGAATAATGGCGTGCCGTACCACATAAAAGAATAAATAAATAAAACACAAATCTATAGAAAAATTTGACAATGCAGAATTGCACTCATGCCCCATAATGCATTCAGTCAGTCATTATAAAGTAAACACAGTTTAGCTGTGGCAGGAATAAAGAGCACAGGACAAGTTGGACTAAATTGGATGACTTCAACACAACAGCTAATGCGCTTCTACATGAAGAACAAACTGAAACAAAAGATGGAGCAACAAAGCTAATAACCAAGAATCTTTACAACAGTTTAACATCTCCCATGTTTGTCTGCTTAAACAAAAACCTACACCTGCAGGTCACCTACAAATACAGTACTAGGCAGACTAAAAGACCCTCCTTGACATTTGTACCACAAACATGTAATACATGTGGCAAACGGAGCGCTAGATGGCAGCCCCCTAGGATGCAGCGGTGCCTAGGACTCCCGCAAGGCTTGATGGGAGTTTGGTGCAGCCCTCTTGAGATCTATCAGCGCAGCCAGGTGGTGCTGTATCTGCTGCTAAACCCTACAGAGCAGCTCTTCTGCCACACCCAGAAGTGCTGCTGGAAATAAGTCATCAAGCACCTGGAGCACCAGGTTTACCAAAGAGTGCAGAAGGACTTGGGATATCCAGAGGGAGCTCAGGTGGGACAGACCTGAGAACTTTATGTGATGTACACCTGACTCTGCAAATGATTTATTTTTGTGGATTTCCATGAAAAAGAATGAAGAATGTGAGAGTTTGGGACAAAAGCAGCAGAGACATTTGGTGCTTTAGGCGCAGCGTTTAGTACTGGGATGGCCAAAACACAGCAAACAAGAACTACAACTGCACTGGAGTGACACCTACATGACTTTTAGGGTTTTGTTTTCTGTTTTCATTTTGTTATTTTTCCCCATTGCTCTTCACTCCATGGACTTTAATTTGTACTTTATATTTATTCAGTTCTGATAAGGAGCAATGTTTATTATTTTTTCTATGGCCAAAAGTGGCATGCAGACATGGCTGTGTCACAGGTAACTAGAATTTGTGAAAAAGGCAGATTTGTAATTTGATATTCCTGCTTCTAGAAGATCCCCTTTGTTAACATTGATTATAACCAAACACGTGCTGCTCTACACAGAAGAAGTTGTTCAGCCATTCGTTTCCACCTGTAAATGTAAGCTTCCAAAACAAATGCATGTTTGTGTCATTTTGAACTCACAGATGTCTACTTTTGACTGCACTTGAAGGACCTCACAATAAAAACGGACATCCTTCATGTGTGTGCTACAGCTCTGCGTCTCTGCAGATTTCTGACTGTCTGCTTCTGTACTTACATACAAGGAGGACTTCCTCTCATTGTCAGCTGCTGTCGTGTTCTCCCTCAGCCTCTCATTCTTCTGTCACCTTCACGGTCAGGACGCTGCTCACGTTGTCTCTGTTCATTCTTGAAGTGGCTCATCAATTCACTGACCAGCAGACATTTGGCTCAGGCACCCCCCCAAACGGATATGCAGGTGAATTTGGCTTCTCTGTCTTTGGACCCTGAAGGTGGTCCATAAACAACTGGCACAGAGTTATGACCTGAAGAGACAGAAACACATTTAAAATTAGCAAACCTGTCCTGAGACATGTTTGTTAGCTGCTGCTTCAGCTGTACACTCCACTGCCACAAATTACACAGAGCTGGAGAGACCGCAGCTCAACACACAGGGGCTGACAATTGTTTTTATGATCTTTAGCACTGGGTGTCGAGGATTTTCGCTGTATTCATGTGTTTTAAGCCTTGCGCAGGAATATCAGGATTAATAATTCATTACATCTATATTGCGCTTTCTCATATCTCACTCTTCACCAAGTATTTCATAGGGCAATAAACAAACAGAAAAAGTTTTAACAAAAGCGGGCCAGTTCATCTTCCACAGTTCAGTTATTCCTATTTATCTCACCTTCTCTTGTGCAATAGTGTTTCATGTGCAATTAATATCTGATGAACTGTTCTACCTTATTTCTTCTAATCCTTTCTTATCCTTTTTTTAAAGATATTTATTTATATTTTGACACCGCAGGGACTGCACCTAATTTCGTTGTATTTGTTACAATCACAATAAAGATATTCTGATATTCTGATTCTCAAAATGAAGTCCTGTAGCCATTAAAGTAACAAAATGTGTCAAAATGAAAGACCCAGTTAAGCCTACACTACTCACCTGGATAGACTTAACATACTCAAAGATCAACATCTCAGATACTGTTGGGGGTTTCTGTAGGTTTTTTTTTTATTTTCAACGGTAAATGCAATTGATTGTTAGAGAAATGAAAAAATAAATAGAACTGCACAGAAAACAGAGACATTATGGGAAGACACCAAAACTTGAGGTTTCCTTTGAGTTTTTTTCAGTAATACCATATAAAAATCAGCGACTCTACCACACTAATTCAATACTGATTAATGAATGTGCAATTATCAAATTAAAAATATCAAAGACTGAAAATGTGATTACGTACAACATACCAAAAAGGTAACAGAAAAAGGTGGCAGACATAAACAACACAAATTACTGTGTCAGCAACACTCACCCCAGCATTCAAAGGCAAGATGGCAAGGTACTGTATAAATAAACTGCATTACTTTTATTATTATAATTTCTATTCTTTTCTTAGGTCGAGGGTCTGCACAGGCTCCTTTTCCAAACTGATAATCTGCAAGCTAAGGTTTGTGACAAACGTAAAAGATGGGATGGACTGAACTCTGCAGACACATTGAAAACAGAAAGAGGAGTCAGACATTTGAGATCAGCATCGATGTATCAGCAGCACTAACGCTAACGCCGCTCTGATATATGTGACACTATAAGAGACTGACTTGATATAAATGAACTCCAACAACTTACTGTGAATTCTGAAAATTACTCAAAATCCAGGGAATTGCTTGCTTGAGACAGATGGATATATACATAGGACTTTGTTAAATGGTGTGACTCAAACCACCTACACCTGAACACCAGCAAAACCAAGGAGCTGGTGGTGGATTTTAGGAGGACCAGGCCCCTCATGGACCCCGTGATCATCAGAGGTGACTGTGTGCAGATGGTGCAGACCTATAAATACCTGGGAGTGTAGCTGGATGATAAATTGGACTGGACTGCCAATACTGATGCTCTGTGTAAGAAAGGACAGAGCCGGTTATACTTCCTTAAAAGGCTGGCGTCCTTCAACATCTGCAATAAGATGCTGCAGATGTTCTATCAGACGGTTGTGGCGAGCGCCCTCTTCTACGCAGTGGTGTGCTGGGGAGGCAGCATTAAGAAGAGGGACGCCTCAAACCTGGACAAACTGATGAGGAAGGCAGGCTCTATTGTTGGCATGGAGCTGGACAGTTTGACATCTGTGGCGGAGCGACGGGCGCTGAGCAGACTCCTGTCAATCATGGAGAATCCATTGCATCCACTGAACAGGATCATCTCCAGACAGAGGAGCAGCTTCAGCGACAGACTGCTGTCCCAGTCCTGCTCCACTGACAGACTGAGGAGATCATTCCTCCACCACACTATGCGACTCTTCAATTCCACCCGGGGGGGGGGGTAAACGTTAACATTATACAAAGTTATTGTCTGTTATACCTGCTTTGTTATGACTCTTTAATTTAATATTTTCTTTATTAATCCCAAGGGGAAATTCACATACTCCAGTATCTATCTATCTATCTATCTATCTATCTATCTATCTATCTATCTATCTATCATCTATCTATCTATCTATCTATATCTATCTATCTATCTATCTATCTATCTATCTATCTATCTATCTATCTATCTATCTATCTATCTATCTATCTCTCTATCTATCTATCATATGAATTTGTTATTAACTAATGGAAGAATAACAAGCAGGACACAAGAGTATTTTTAATGAGAAGGAAGACAATGAAGTGATTTACTTCAAAAACGCATTAAAGGAGGAATAATGTAATGTTGAACAAAGAACATAACTAGCAGAAAACAAATACAGAATCACTTTTAAAAAATATAAATTGTCTCCCACACAGGTATCAGGAGCTTCCTATGCAGACCTTTATCAGGGTAACACGGGGGTCTACCAGATGGGTCAGCAATTTTCCTCACAAGAGCAGACAGAAGATTCCTCATCCTCAAGCCCCTCCTCTTCCTCTTGACAAGGCTAAAAACAAATAGGCCCGTAAGCAGGTCATCATCTGACCAGAAGAGTCTGACAGACCAAAAAGATAAACTTTTCTTTAACATTCCCATAAGGGGGCACCATTTCTCTAGACTTTAATGGAGCAAAAAGTGCTGTCGATTTATGTCCGCTTCCCGGTTCCTCCCTGTGTGGATAGCGCTTTGAGTACTGAGAAAAGTGCTATATAAATGTAATGAATTATTATTATTATTATGTTCTGTGATTTAGTAGTTTTCTTGTTGCTTCTCTCATTAAACGGTGCACACCCGGACAGAGCACCAAACTTTTATCTGTCTGTCCTTTTAAATTTACAACATAAAGTTTAATGTAACATATAAAGCCAAATGTCCTCATGGGACACATAGTTATATCTATATAAGAAATGCAATACACAAATTACATTCTCAGCCAATAACTATTGTAATTTATTGACTAGAGGTGCTCAGAATATTCCTACTAGCTGTTTGTAGTCAACATTACTTGTATTACCTTACAGTACTTTCTATATTAATTACTTTTAAGATAATATATTTTGGCAAAAACTCAAAAGTCAAGAGCATGAGTGTTGTTTTCAGTTTCATACTGCGGTTATGCCATCAGTGGTCACAGAGGACACTAACAGTCATTCATCCATCAGCCTTGGACAACACGGGCCTGCTCCCTTGGGGTATGTAGGCAGGCACACAGAGGGAATTTTGTTTGTAGCAAGAAATGTACAACAGCATAAAGAACTGTAAACACAATAAATTAAAATAAGCGACACAACAACTGACAACCAGTATTAACACAAATATCTGTACAAAGGAAAATAATTACCTTTTAAAGTACATAAAATCATAATTCCGAATTCAGCATTTAACAGCATCCCTACAAGTCACACAATTCAAAATGTGCATACCTCTAGGAATAAAAGAGTCCTTATATCTGTTGCTCTTTAACCCATTAAACTCAATGTGTCTGATAAATCCACATCTCTTACAGGACAACCAGCACATTCTGAGGTTAATACATTTATATTTGGAATATTCTGAACATGGACTAATACAAACTGAGATTTAGTGGATTAAATGTGTGTTTGTACATTCAGTTACTTACATCAGAACTGAAGACCTGAGCAATAACACGTTCGTGTCACAGGGTGCACTTTATACACAAGTGATGGCTTTTCACAGTCATGTACTGTATTTTAAAATCTGGTTTGTCAGAGAATCAGTCTGTTAGGTTTGCAACATTTGCTCTTATAAGATTTATATTTACATTATTAGCTTGTACAGTTTTTTACATTAATATTTCTGAACTCTTGTAAAAGCCTTTGCTGCTCCATTTCCAAAGTGTCTCCAATGAGTGATGAGACTTTGTTTTTGCTGAGATTGAGCTCCCTGTATTCGATTAATCGTAACTGAGAGACCACAGGACATTCACTGATGTACCATTGTAATATACGACCGGAGTGCTTTTACTGCATTCTTCACATTTTGGAGGTTATGCTCATAAACATTACGGTATCCACCAGTTACAAAATGGATGGATGCGTTGGATGAATGTGCGCCGATGTCCTGCTTATTCCAGTCAAAGTTCAAACACAGAGCTTCCGTTCCTTTATCAGGAGTGTGTGTGACACTGTATTCAAAGCGATTAATCCTCCCATCATTTCATCTGCTGTAACAAATGTGTGACACTACAAGCTAAACAGTTACAACTCACATCTGAGGCTAAATGCATCTGATTGCTCTCTCAAAGCTGCACAAGTGTGTTTCTTAAGTATCTCATAAAGGGATAAATCTGGAACGTAACACCATCCTGAGTGTGTCTGTGTGTTGGCTTTTTACTCCCATCAATAAGCACATTTACTGCAGTTGCACTTGTCACATTAGTATTAGCAGGGTGAATGAGAGACACCGGTAATGGTATTGGCGTCAGGCAGGTTGCCTCCTAGATAAGGTCAAAAGCCTTGGTATGAATCTCGGGATGGGTGACTCTATAGATGCTTCTTCAGGTTTGTGGTGTTCTTTCCTGTGAGCTTCATTCCACGTGGCCTACACTGGGTTTTATTTTCGTCAGCGTTATAACTAATATGTGTGCATATGAATTATATATGTGCACACATGACATGCATAAGGACATGCTGGACATCAGTTCTGCAATCCAAATTTAAAGAGTTGGGTGCCAAGCTGAGGAGAAGAAGAAGAGAAGAAGCAGAAGAGGCATATATTTAGAAGACATTGTGTCTCCTTCTGGAACAGAATAGATATGTACTTCCTTAACAGGTTATAATCTGAGGGTCCCCAGTGTATGAGTAGCTCACTCCAGTATTAGGACAGGGAATTTAGGACAGGCCAGTGTTGTATCTACACATAAAGGAATGGACAGAAGTATTAATACAAATATAAATCATAAATTTGCCTTTTAAATTCTGGGCTAAATATAAATTCAAAGTAAACTGAGTAGTAAATAATATATAGGCCTATTTCAAATTTACCGTTTCTCTCTAAAATACTAGAAAAAGTAGTCGCCAGTCAGTTTCAAACACACCTTACGCATTAAAATTTATTTGAGAAATTCCAGTCTGGTTTCCGCACTAGTCATAGTACAGAAACGGCACTAACGCCGGTTGTAAACGACATTCTGATATCCTCCGATGAAGGAAAGTCCACTGTAATTATGTTGTTGGACTTAAGTGCATTCATTTGACATCATCGACCATTCGATTTTACTGCACAGGCTAGAAAATGATGTTGGGCTTACAGGCGCCGTTCTCACTTGGTTTAGTTCTTATTTACAATACAATACAATACAGTTTATTTTTTGTGTAGCCCAAAATCACACAGGAAGTGTTGCAATGGGCTTTAACGGGTCCTGCCTCTGCCTCTATCATTAGAAGACATCTTGTTAATTTTCACTCGTATGCAGATGACACCCAGTTATGCTTTTCTTTTAGATCAAATGAAGTTTCTCCGATGTTGTCTTTAATTAGTTGTGTTAGTAAATAAAAGGAGTGGATGGATGAGAACTACTTGTCGTTAAACACCAATAAACAGAGATGTTAATTGTTGGAGGGAATGATGCTGATCACAACAATATTTTGTCATCATTTAACTCAGTTGGAATGCCAATTAATTTTACTGAATCAGCCCGCAATCTAGGAGTTATTTTTGAGTCTAGCATGTCATTTAAAGCGCATATTACAAAGTTGTCCAAAACATGTTTCTTCCATCTTAAAAATGTTAGGAAATTAAGGTGCTTTCTAAATAAACAGGATTCTGAGAAATGAATTCATGCATTTATCTCTAGTAGGATTGACTACTGCAATGCAGTGTTCAGTGGGTGTTCAAACTGTTCTTTATACAGCCTCCAGTTAATACAAAAAGCTGCTGCAAGAATTATTACAGAAGAAAATATGAACACATAACTCCAGTTCTTAAATTCTTACACTGGCTCCCGGTTAAGTTTAGGGCAGATTTCAAAATCCTCCTTTTAACATATAAAGCATTAAATGGCCGAGGTCCGGCTTACTTGTCTGAACTTATCATGACTTACAAACCTGAGCGCACATTAAGATCTCAAGATGCCGGTCTGTTTATGGTTCCAAGAATTAATAAAATAACAGTGGGAGGTCGAGCTTTTAGTTACAGGGCCCCTAAACTGTGGAATGGTCTGCCTGCTACTATAAGAGATGCCCCTTCGGTCTCAGCTTTTAAATCCCGGCTGAAGACTCACAACTTCAGTTTAGCACACCCTGACTTGAGCTGCTGATCTAGTGCTCAGTGTACAGACTGCATCTCTGTTGTTAGTCATTAGCACTAAAACATAAGTAACATGATAGTTATCATTTGTTACTAACCCTCACCTATTCTGTTTCTCTTTTCGGTACTCAAATGTGGCACTTGGTGCCACTGCCCACCTGCCAAGTTGTTTTGCCTGCCTAAGGTAAAGTCATCCCTGATGAAGGATCGCAGGAATCGTGGAAAAGAGGGGTCCTTTCATCAGATTGGCTGGCCCAACACTGACTCAGCCGTGGAATGGCCAAATCGGGGAGGCAGCTTGATGGATGAGGTCTCCAGGACTGTAAACATATCCAAATCATATTATGGGATATCGTCTACTGTTAAATTCTGCTCCGTAATTCTAAATTTTTTTATTTTTATACTGTATTGAGGATTTGTTCTGTTTTGTGTATTGTATTGTATTGACCCCCTTCTTTTGACACCCACTGCACACACCAACCTACCTGGAAAGGGGTCTCTCTTTGAACTGCCTTTCCGGAGGTTTCTTCCATTTTTCCCTACTAGCGTTTTCCCTCGCCCCGACGCGGGTCACCGGGGCCCTCCTCTGGAGCCAGGCCTAGAGGTGGGGCTCGATGGCGAGTGCCTGGTGGCTGGGCTTGCACCCATGGGGCTCGGCCGTGCACAGCCCGAAGAGGCAACGTGGGTCCCCTTTCCCATGGGCTCACCACCTATGGGAGGGGCCAAGGAGGTCGGGTGCAGTGTGAGTTGGGTGGTGGCCGAAGGCAGGGACCTTGGCGGTCCGATCCTCGGCTACAGAAGCTGGGTCTTGGGACGTGGAATGTCACCTCTCTGAAGGGGAAGGAGCCTGAGCTAGTGCGCGAGGTCGAGAGGTTCCGGTTAGATATAGTCGGGCTCACCTCGACGCACAGCTTGGACTCTGGAACCAATCTCCTTGAGAGGGGCTGGACTCTCTACCACTCTGGAGTTGCCCCCGGTGAGAGGCGCCGGGCGGGTGTGGGCATACTTATTGCCCCCCGACTTGGAGCCTGTACATTGGGGTTTACCCCGGTGGACGAGAGGGTAGCCTCCCTCCACCTTTGGGTGGGGGGACAGGTCCTAACTGTTGTTTGTGCGTATGCACCGAACAGTAGTTCGGAGTACCCACCTTTTTTGGAGTCCCTGGAGGGGGTGCAGGAGGGCATACCTTCTGGGGATTCCCTCGTACTGCTGGGAGACTTCAATGCTCACGTGGGCAATGACAGTGAGACCTGGAAGGGCGTGATTGGGAGGAATGGCCCCCCCGATCTGAACCCGAGCGGTGTTTTGTTATTGGACTTCTGTGGTCGTCACAGATTGTCCATAACGAACACCATGTTCAAGCATAGGGGTGTTCATATGTGCACTTGGCACCAGGACACCCTAGGCCTCAGTTTGATGATCGACTTTGTGGTCGTGTCGTCGGACTTGCGGCCACCTGTCTTGGACACTCGGGTGAAGAGACAGGCGGAGCTGTCAACTGATCACCACCTGGTGGTGAGTTGGCTCCGA
>NC_041405.2:163936492-164003311 GCF_900747795.2 Erpetoichthys calabaricus
GCATTATTGGCCCTTATACAAATATAATTTAAGGTGTTTTCTTTTGCCCATGTTTGCAGACGATGCTATCGGTTTCAGTTCGTTCTTATCATTACATGATGGTCAGTGAAAGCATTGGGTTGTTTCAGAGAACAAATCAGCTTCATAATGAGTTAAGTAACTAAGAAAGTGAGCCCACCATCCAGTCAGTTTAGGTTACTGGCTAAACAGGGTGACTCTCAGCGGCAGGACATGTGGAGTGTGTGACAGGCAAAAGAATCTTGAGAGTTTTTCTTGTCATGGATGACTCAATGGTATTTGCCGTTCTTTAGTCAGACCCCAATGGACCCCCATTCTAGGTCGTTGTATCAAAAATGCTGTCCTCTCCATTCCCCATGAAAACAAGAGATTTTTCTCACCCATATCTACAAACAACACAGGATGAGCAACACGTTCTAAAAGTTCATTTTTCTGGGGAATATTGTGTTAACATCACAATTCAGAGGTGCTGAAGCTCAAGTCCTGCTAGGCCAGAATAGCCGCTGGTTTTTGGTCAAAATCAATGCTTTTAATTAGAAGCCAGTTACTGCCAGAGAGGCCCAGTATTGCGCAAAGAGCAATTTTAAGCTGTTTTATTCTTAAACGTCCTTTCACAGTTTTTTAAAATTGCTTCTTGTTTTCGTAAGTAGTTACCAATTACAAAAGACAGTTCGTTCAGCACCTAACTTGGTCCCATTTACATCTGTGGTGTGTTCTGTCAAGAAATGTCCGAGAAGTCCTGAGAATTACTAATCTGTTAATAAATCATGTTGGTTACATTCTCAGAAAGGAGAAATCTTAACTATAAAAAATGAACTGCCATGACTGAATGAAAACATTAGCAATCTATGAAACAGTTTGAACAGCTTGTGTTATCAGGAAGGATTAGCTGCTTTCACAAGATTCACAAGCGATGCAGTCTTCCTAATAATCGATTTCTTCAATGTCAGAAATATCACTGAAAGGCACGACATGACAAAAGCATCAACACTGGATCAAGATGGTAAACCTTCAGTGGAGGAATTCTCTTCTAATCCCTAAGCTAAGTCTGTTAACTATCTTATGCCAGAATGCTAACAGTTTCAGGTAACCTGTCTCTTTATATTGAACATTAGCTTGTTCCGTTTTGACAGATGTCAAGTTAAATTCATGATAATATTAATAATTCAATATTGTAAAAGAGAAAAAACATTAGGTGGACTTAATCTTTTACATAACTATATTTGATCTCCGTTTTCCTGTTACCATTTACGGCCGCATTGTGTGCAAAGTTTTTTCATGTTTGTTGTATGAGATTAATTAAACACACAGACACACTGTGGTCTCACACACTACTTGACCAAGGTACTGTTCTTCTGTTTCTAGTCAATCCCATCTTCATCATGTGCCAACAATTCACTCCTGTTATTAACTCAAGACGCTGCTCTCGCCCCTTTAGCAGGAGGGTTAGAAATCCAGACCACCTTCGTCTGCTGCGACGAGCCACCACTTCTGATCCTCTCTTCTCCTTTGGGTTGTGGACCTGCCAGTCTGCCATCAACAAAGCAGACTTTATTACAGCTTTCACCATCCAAAGGGGTCTCCATGGCGGTGGCTCTGA
Organism: Erpetoichthys calabaricus; assembly: GCF_900747795.2. NCBI lineage: Eukaryota > Metazoa > Chordata > Cladistia > Polypteriformes > Polypteridae > Erpetoichthys > Erpetoichthys calabaricus. The sequence goes on from NC_041405.2 coordinate 163,938,111, forward strand.
CAGGGATTTGGATTCAGCCAGAAACACAGTGACGCCGACAGCACTTTCCTCTGCTTTCAACTTCTCCCAGTCCTGCCGCTCCACTGGTGCTCAGGTATTCTTACATCTAAGAGCTGGAAATTCACCCCTCTGCGTAATGTATGCAACTTTACTACTGCTGAATACCAAGCTATTACTGTCTCCTTTCCAATTAACATGACCATCATTGTTGTTTATCGCCCTCCAGGTTTGCTCAGGATCTTTCTTGATGAGCTGGGTGGGCCGCTCCATTCCCTCCCAGATGACGGCAGCCCTCTTCTAATTCTCAGGGACCTGCATATCTACCTGGACGGCTCTCCTGCTGCTCACTTCCTCGCTCTTCTTTCCTCCTTCAGCATCACTTGTCTCTACTCCCCATTCACTCACAAGGCTGCCAATCTGCTTGACCTCATTCTCTCATGAGATTGCACTCCCACAAATGCAACTGTCACTCCTCTACACACATCTGACTGTTATTTCTTTCAGTTTTCTCCTCTGCCTCTCTCTTCTCCTCTCCCCCCCACTGTACCGTTCCACCAACACCTCCACTCTTTCTGCCCCTTCCATTTCTCTTCCATTGTCTCATTTGGTCTCCTGACCACTTCCCTCTCGACACCAACACAGCCACAGACAGCCAATGTTTGACTTGGTCCTCCTGCCTTGACAATGTTTGTCTTTTCTCTTTCAGGCCTGCATGGCGAAAGACCCTCATGCCCCAGGATTTCCAAAGCACTCACCAACCAATGGACTGGGTTCAGAACAGTTGAGAGGAAATGGAGGAAGTCAAAGGCTCAGACGGACCTGGCTAAGTATCAATCCACCATCAACGCTAAGATAAAGTTCTATCAGACTAGAGTTAACAGCACCACCAACACACGCTCTCTGTTCTCCCCCCAAACTCCTTATCTGCTGATGACTTTGCCACCTTTGTTCAGGACAGGGTGGCTGCCATCAGCAGTCAGTTCTCTCCCTCGCTGCCAGCCATTATGCTTTCTTTCAAGCATCACCCACCATTCTCCACTTTCTCTCCACTCTCTGCCACTGATGTTTCTGACGTCCTCTCCAATCAACCCACTATCTCTCCACTTGACCCTGTCCAATCACATATCCTTCAGGCCATCTCCCCCTCTGTTCCTTTTAGGAGGCGATAGCTCCCTAGTTGGAATAAGTTCTTTTGTAACTGTGGCATTTGAAGTAACCGAAAACTGTATAGATATGATATTAAAAGGCGATATCCCTCCCATAGTGATACGGACGTAAAAATCACATAAGAGAAAATAACTTTCTTTACTAACGATCTACACGGCATTACAGACGGGAAGCCATAGCAAGGCAAATACCAAGGTGGGATCTTGATCTATACAGTCTTCCATTTTTTGTTGCTGCGCTGGAAGGCTTTTCCGGACAGATGATGATATCACCCATCCGTTCATCGGCTTCAAAGTATTTGGCTGCTGTCCAAGTCTTATATACTGGTTTCTCCACGTGCAGGCCCTTACTTAGGTTCCAAACAAGGATAGGAGAGGATTCCATTTCATCTCTAATATACAGAAATAGTACAATGCCTATTTTCGTAGTTGTACCTTCTCTCTTCAAATGCTTGCCTAGCAGTTCTAAATGCTGACAGCCCCTGTGTGCTAACTTTGGCCTGGCCTGTACATGTGAATGGATTCATAAAATAATTATTGTACAGAGCACAGTGACATTAAACTTACATTCTTATTACAAACCACCCTTTGTCACTGGATCTGTGACAAAAAATAATACTTGAAGGTCTTATCCACAAAGCAAAAGGTACTCGATCCCTCTTCACAGTGTAGACAGTTCCTCAGGAACATTTCTGGAAAGGTGAAGTGTAGTGCCACTATGGCTCCTGTTTCCTTCATCTAATATACCAGAGTAAATAAATATTAACAATGATAATTTACAGTACACTCGGACGAACAGTTACATTTAACATGGTGTTACTAAGTAGTGATCATTGTATCCCACCAGTGGTGTAGGTGGAGATCTCCTGTTATGTCTTACATAGTCAGTGTTGTAACTATCAGATTACATTATAAATCTATATAGCATCTTGATAGACTTCACTATTCTTTGGCACTCATAACATTTCTAGCTACAGTATGTTGATATATGTGCCCCACCCTTTGGTGTCTGATCCCTTAATATGAGTTACAATAGTTGTAACATAAATCAGATGCTATTCTAGATCTATTGCTATGATTAATAATTGTTTTTAAATAGTATTATTGCATAATTGTACGTTATTTGTATCCTCCCCAACTTCACTATGGAATGTTCTATTCACTTTCAGTTTACAAGTTAACATCATTGGTGGTAAATTATGCAGATCCTCATACCTTTGAGCCCCTCTTATAACATTTTTCAAGTATATTCCTAAGCTTTCTACTTACATGCCTTGTCCGACCCAGTGGTTTGTAGACAAAGTCTTTTGCTTGGTGGCTTTGCAGATCCCTCAGAACAAACGGGTGGCTGGTACAGGACTTAGTCTTTGCCAGTTCTGGAACAGAAACTAAACAGTCTGATTGCCATTAGAGAGCTCATGAGATGCACACTTGATGACTGTCCTTTTTAGCAGAGGAACACTTCACTTGTCCTGCACTGGATACAGCAGTCAATCAAGGGAACCCTTCGCATTCAACAGCTGTCATCTCACTTCAGTGGCATTTCACAGCCTGTTTCTATTAAAGTCCATTAAACTTTGTTTCTGCAGCAAATGTCTGCACAACCATATCATGGCTTCAGATTTACTTAGCTGGACTTACAATCTTTCTTTGATTCTGCACTCCTTCCACTTTGGAAAAGTGATTTTTTTCTTCTCCAGCTATTATCAGGTATGTGCAGCAGACCAAGAGTCATTAGTGCAGTACAGTCACTTTAAATCTTCGTTTGTAGATCACCACCTTTTCTTCATTGATAAAGCACCACCACTGAGTTGGAGAGGCCTCAACAGCCACGAAATTGAGTGGCCAAACTAAAATACTTGCTAGGCTAAATAAAGAAGGGTGAAGGGCAGAAAAAATACATCACATAAAACAATGCTTTATCAATCATATATGTATAATACAATACAGCACTATTAATGACAATCCTAGACTCTCAGTTCTCAGTCTCATATCAAAAATAACAGTTAGAGATAAATTAATACACTTAAACCAGACTAGTGAAAATGTTTCTTCAGTAGGATAATACGCTAAACAAAATAAACACAGGTGTCTTAATGTATAACTGACTTAACAATCCATTCAGCTATGTGCATTATCACTGAGCACTAACCTTAATACATTGATGCAATAATAAATCTTCATAAAATTAATCACTAACAGATACAAATGAATTCATGTATTCAGTTCTAATACATTTCATAATTACTGAAGTGATAACAATAATCATTTGCCATACATCGAAATATGTAAATCCTCTTCACTGTATTTGATATGAAGACTAGAGAAAGACATTAGTCTAGTTTAATGTAGCACTACATTTAGCCTGCTTGTATTTTACAATTATTATTATCATTTAAACATTTGTATTATACAGGATGTTATACCCTTAAACTTGCACAATTAATCAGCATGCAAGGAAATAATTCTAATAATTGCTGTTCATTAATCTATGATTTATAAGCAAACAGTCACCACCCCTTGATCAGATTATATCTAATTTCTCTGCCCAAACTTGCTGTTAAACTATTTCTTGCAGCTTTGTATAGAAAAATAGTTTGTGTGTTTCATCCATTGGTCCCAGTGTTTGCTGAATCTGGAGAAAAAGAACATCTATAGTTTTGAAGTTACATTTCTTTTATGCTTATAATGCTTGTATTGAAATTCAGATTTTTAAATTCTTAACTCTTTAATTGACCACGCTACAGGCTGTCCTTCTGTCTTGCAAGGTCATAGGTCAGTTTTATTTAACACTACATCTGTTTGTAGACTTCAAAGACGTTCCAGGCTCACCGACTAGGCACAGGATGCATTACCAATACCAATTCTTTTATTCTTATGATCTCTTTTGATTTTACTTGCTATAGAATTTTTAGATACTAATACAATTAAATTTGGATATGATCCACTACTACTATGTTTTTATGTTATTATATGAGGCGTCCACCATATCTTTTCTGCTGTCCAAGTCTTTTTATACTGTCTTCTCCATGTGCAGGCCCTTACTTAGGTTCCAAACAAGGATAGGAGAGGATTCCATTTCATCTCTAACATACAGAAATAGTACAATGCCCATTTTCGTAGCTGTACCTTCTCTCTTCAAATGCCTGCCTAGCAGTTCTCAATGCTGAGAGCCCCTGTGTGTTAACTTTGGCCTGGCCTGTACATTTGAGTGGATTTATAAAATAATTATTGTACAGAGCACAGTGACATTAAACTTATATTCTTATTACACCCTCACTCGTCTCTTCTATCACACACATCATTAACACCTCACTCAGCTCAGGCACATCTTCAAACGCGCTTCAATAAACCCACTTCTCAAAAAAGCAACACTCGATCCATCCCAAGTCAGCAATTACAGGCCTGTCTCTCTCCTTACTTTTCTTTATAAAACACATGAACATGCAGTTTCTAATTAAGTCTCTTTCTTCCTTCCTTGTTCCTTGGATTGCTCGATACCAAACAGTCTGGCTCCACGGGGAACCGCTCGACTGAGACGGCTCTATCAACGGTGGTTGACCAGTAACGACTTGCCTGATCCTACTAGATCTCTCTTCTGCCTTTGACATGGTCAACCGCGACATCCTTCTCTCCACCCTCTCTGACACTGGCATCACTGGGGCCACTGCAGATGGTCCATAGCAGATGGTCCAGAATGCAGAGGTCCGTCTTGTTTTCAACCAGCCAAGATGGGTACATGTCACTCCTCTCTTCAGGTCGCTACATTGACTCCCTCTAGCAGAACGCATTAAGTTCAAATCCCTGACGCTTGCCTACAGAGTAGTCAATGGGTCAGCGCCTGAGCATATGGAGACACTGCTGAAGTTCTGAACTCCTTCTCACCCACTCTGGTCTGCCAGGGAACAGTGTCTGGTGATGCCTCCTCTGCGTGATATCAAGTCTCAATCCTGACTCTTCATTTGTAGTCCCTAGTTGGTGGAACGAGCTGCCCCCCTCCATCCAAACTATTGACTCCTTCAATGTATTCAAGAAGCAATTGAAGAGCCATCTGTTCTCTGCATATCTGTCTAACTGATAAAAAAAAACAAAAAAACTGCTCTGCGATCTTTTATATTGTTGGGTAATTTGTTAAGTTGAAGTGTATCGATTTTAATCCACGATTGTAAATTATGTAAAGTTATTACATCCTTTCACTTGTGGTAATCAGCTTTTGTTGCCTGTCCTACAAAGAGGCCCTGGCCTAAAGTTACTCAATTTATGTTTACCTCTTTTGTGAGTCGCATTGGATAAAAGCATCTGCATTCACATCCAAATGTAAATTTAAACTCATGGCTCATGTAAGTGAGCCAATCTTAGAAAGTTACTGTTAATGTTAAATTCCCATGAGTGTCTGCTTCATTTTAGTAGAATACCAGTTTCTCATAGTTACTTAGATTAGGGTCTTTTACATGCCAAGTTAACACGAAATAGAACTGTCTTAGCTATTCCTGTAAAAACAGCCTGTTAGTTAAGCCAGTTTGGAAACAGACTTGCCTCTAGGAGCACGGACTGTTAGATTAGTTTGTGAACGGGACACTGGCATACAGTTCTCTGACCGTGTTGATGTGAACATTTGAAAGTACGAGTGTGTGACCAAACATAGAGAGAAATGAAACAAGATAAGCAAGCCTTAAATGGAACATTCTTTAAACAAGAACGTTTATTCTCTTTGTAATATCAGTTTTTATCTCTATTCTTGTGTAAACTGTTTTGTTTTGAATTTGACTAAATCCTTTAAAATGAAGATACCAGGATTGTAGAGTTATCTGAGCACATGTCACACTATTGCCTCAACTCTTCTATGTGGTAGGCTAAAAGCTTCAGAACTTTGGTAATTTTGGACATACACAGGTACGGTTCATATTGTTACAAATAATGATTTAATAACTTTACAGGTATGTGAAGTTATGTACTGACCAGGACCTGTGCTCGTCATTATCACGTTGCATCGAGAAGACTCCTGCTGTGTTGTTTTCTATCAGACAGACTCTGACACGTTAACTCCGAGGTGGGCATTTGCCCTTTCAAAAGCCGATTCTCATGTCAGGAAAACAGCAGTGTTGTTCCAATTAAAAAGAAAAAAAAAAAAAGTTATTAAAACAACACCCTGCCAATGTTTTGTGCATTGCTGAGGACTCGGTTTCTGAACCGTCAGATGAGGATTTTGAAGTATCAGAAGAAAGTTACACTGAGAGTGCTGCTGTAATGTCCCCAAGCCTCAGTCAGAGTGATATCGCTATATAAAGTCCTGCAAGTGTAACTTGAGAAGGCCATATTAATAAATAGCAATCTCTTCACTTTACATTAGCTGTAACAATAAATGATGTCAAACTAAACGCAGCTCCCAAAGTTTTGATATTTTGTGGAGTTTTTATATGTAAATTAATACAATTAGGTTAAGTTCTAATAATGGATAAAGCTATAAAAGAGGCTACAACACAGATTAACTCAGTGTCAGAGGTCTACACGTTACTAATGTGATGCTTCATTGGTGCCCTTTAGGAAAGCCAACTATCAATAACATAATCCCGCAGACACGGGGAAAACATACAGATGCCACATGGACAGTGGGCTAGGCTGGGACAGAACCACTGGACCACCATACTGGCCTCTGAACTAATAAAATGAAATTGGCACTCACTTTTGTGGGCACTTTAAAAATGGATTCTGAATAAAGTTTGCATGGATGTCTAATGTTTCTTAATACGCACACATTTGTGTATTTCTTGCACAGAATCCAGCCTGGTTTGCAGAGGCACAATCACTTAGGAAAAACACTGTGACGTGAATGTACAGAACTAGCCCCTTGTCTTGTAGACTTAGCTGTCTTTAACAATTCACAGTGTGTTCAACATGCTCTGCAGAAACAGCACTGTGAGCACCCATGACATTGACCTCAGCAGAAACAAATTAACATTTCTTTCATTCAAGCATTTTCTGTCTCAGTTTCCCAAAAAGTCACAGGTTGCTCAAACAATACAATACAATGCAGTTTATTTTTGTATAGCCCAAAATCACACAGGAAGTGCCGCAATGGGCTTTAACAGGCCCTGCCTCTTGACAGCCCCCCAGTCTTGACTCTCTAAGAAGATAAGGAAAAACTCCCAAAAAAACCTAGTAGGGAAAAATGGAAGAAACCTTGGGAAAGGCAATTCAAAGAGAGACCCCTTTCCAGGTAGGTTGGGCGTGCAGTGGGTGTCAAAAGAAGGGGGTCAATACAATACAATACACAGACCAGAACAAATCCTCAATAAAAAATAAAATTTTTTTAGAAGTACGGAGCAGAATTTAACAGTAGATGATATGACATAATCAGATTTAGATATGTTTACAGTCCTGGAGACCTCATCCATCCAGCTGCCTCCCCCATTTGGCCATTCCATGGCTGAAACAGCGCTGGGCCAGCCAATCCGATGAAAGGACCCCTCTTTCCCACAATTCCTGCGATCCTCCATCAGGGATGACTTTACCTTCGGCAGGCAAAACAACTTGGCAGGTGGGCTGTGGCACTAAGTGCCACATTTGAGTAACGAGAAGAGAAACAGAATAGGTGAGGGTTAGTATCCAATTCTAACTATCATGTTACTTATGTTTAAGTGCTAATGACTAACAACAGAGATGCAGTCTGTACAGTTCATCAGCAGCTCTAGTCAGGGTGTGCTAAACTGAAGTAGTGAGTCTTCAGCCAGGATTTGAAAGCTGAGACCGAAGGGGCATCTCTTATAGTAGCAGGCAGACCATTCCACAGTTTAGGGGCCCTGTAACTAAAAGCTCGACCTCCCATTATTATTTTATTAATCCTTGGAATCATAAGCAGACCGGCATCTTGAGATATTAATGTGCGCTCAGGTTTGTAAGTCATGATAAGTTCAGACAAGTAAGCTGGACCTCGGCCATCTAATGCTTTATATGTTAAAAGGAGGATTTTGAAATCTGCCCTAAACTTAATCGGGAGTCAGTGTAAGGATTTAAGAACTGGAGTTATGTGTTCGTGTTTTCTTGTTCTTGTAATAATTCCTGCAGCTGCATTTTGGTTTAACTGGAGGCTGTATAAAGAACAGTTTGAACATCCAGTGAACACCAAATTGCAGTAGTCAATCCTACTAGAGATAAATGCAGTAATTAATTTCTCAGAATCCTGTTTATTTAGAAAGCGCCTTAATTTCCTAACATTTTTAAGATGGAAGAAACATGATTTGGACAACTTTGTAATATACGCTTTAAATGACATGCTAGAGTCAAAGATAATTCCTAGATTGCGGGCTGATTCAGTAAAATTAATGGAGATTCCAACTGAGTTAAATGATGACAAAATATTGTTATGATCAGCGTCATTCCCTCCAATAATTAACATCTCTGTTTTATCTGTATTTAAAGACAAGTAGTTCTCATCCATCCATCCATCCATCCATTATCCAACCCGCTGAATCCGAACACAGGGTCACGGGGGTCTGCTGGAGCCAATCCCAGCCAACACAGGGCACAAGGCAGGAACCAATCCGGGCAGGGTGCCAACCCACCGCAGGACACACACAAACACACCCACACACCAAGCACACACTAGGGCCAATTTAGAATCACCAATCCACCTAACCTGCATGTCTTTGGACTGTGGGAGGAAACCGGAGCGCCCGGAGGAAACCCACGCAGACACGGGGAGAACATGCAAACTCCACGCAGGGAGGACCCGGGAAGCAAACCCGGGTCCCCAGATCTCCCAACTGCGAGGCAGCAGCGCTACCCACTGCGCCACCGTGCCGCCCGTTCTCATCCATCCACTCCTTTAATTCACTAACACAACTAATTAAAGACAACATCGGAGAAACTTCATCTGATTTAAATGAAAGGTATAACTGGGTGTCATCTGCAAACGAGTGAAAATTAACAAGATGTTTCCTAATGAGAGATCCCAGTGGAAGCATCTAAAGTGAAAACAGTAAAGGTCCCAGTACTGAGCCCTGCGGGACACCATATTGAACTTCTGTGTATAATGATGGAGTCCTGTCAGCACATTTCTGTACATATTGGAATCGAATAAGAACTAAACCAAGCGAGCACAGTGCCTGTAAGCCCAACATCATTTTGCAGTCTGTGTAGTAAAATAGAATGGTCGATGGTGTCAAATGCTGCACTTAAGTCCAACAACATAATTACAGTGGAGTTTCCTTCATCAGAGGATATCAGAATGTCGTTTACAACCCGTGTTAGTGCCGTTTCTGTACTATGACCAGTGCGAAAACCAGACTGGAATTTCTCAAATAAATTGTAATGCGTAAGGTGTGTCTGAAGCTGACTGGCGACTACTTTTTCTAGTATTTTAGAGAGAAACGGTAGATTTGAAATAGGCCTATAATTATTTAGTATGTGTGGGTCTAGGTCTGACTTTTTAAGTAATGGTTTAATGACTGACACTTTGGGGCGGAGTGGTGGCTCTGAGGCTAAGGATCTGCGCTGGTATCCCGAAGGTTGCTGGTTCAAATCCTCGTCACTGCCAAAAGAGATCCTGCTCTGCTGGGCCCTTGAGCAAGGCCCTTAACCTTTAATTGCTCCAGGGGGCTGTACAATGGCTGACCCTGTGCTCTGACCCCAAGGGGTATGCGAAAACTAACAAATTCCTAATAAAAGAAATTGTATAAGAAGAAAAAAAAAAAAAAAAAAAAACTTTTAGTGTATCAGGCGCTGCAAGAACATTCATTGCACTTTTTGCTAGTTTTGTTGGCACTGAATCTAGGGAACAAGTAGTGGGCTTCAGTTTAGAAATTAAAGTTAAGACCTTCTGCTCAGTTACAGGATTAAAATTACTAAAGTGCTGAATGCATTGTGCCTGCTCTTGTTAAAGGAGAGAAACCTCATCACCTTGAATCAACTCAGCTATCCATCTTTAAAATGCACAACAGACTACTTTCTTTGTAAAACAATCACATGTAACATCAAATGAATACATTATGAAGTTCTACACAGAACGATGTTATAGAACATTACGTGTTATCTTTAAACCTCAAACTGTAATAGACACAGAAAATACTTCGTCAACATAATCTGTTTGTGCATCACGTACAACAGAAAGGTTTGATGATGGACTTACAGTAAGTAGCAGGCAGGTTCAGCGCCGGTCCATTCCCCAGATTCTTGACAAACTGTGACTTCGGATCCAAACAACATCATTCCTCTTGCACACTCATACGTCACCTTGGCATCAATGTGAAAGTAATGCCAGTCCTACTGCTGAAGGCAGGAACCTCAGGGTCTGAACAATCCTCTTCATCACTAAGGTGTAGTTTGTGCTCATATTCCTTTAGAACACTAGGGGCTCTGCCCCCTGCTTGCTTCGCTCGCCAACACATGGGCTAATGCTATGAGGTTTGAGTCTGCCATTTTTTGCTCACATCGCAATCCCTAACTTCTCTCTCTCTCATTCTTTCCTACAGCATGAAGCGGCAGCAGACAATGGCCGACGGTGAGATGAACTGTGTCGTCGAAGAACTCCAGGCTTTCGACATCCTGACCCAGAAATTCCTGTCCAGATGGATGCACCTAATGGATTTAAAGGCATGTCTGCTGGAAAAATCCTCCCCGACATCTGAAATCGTCACAGCAAATCGCATTTCAGTAACATCGACTCCACACTGTGAAGCTCACTTTCAAGGCCAAGTGAGCTTTACCCCCACACCTTGTCGTCGGAGCGATGATGTCATCGATGAAGAACTCGGCCTAGTTCAGCTATGCAGGTGGAGGTTTAAGGGTAGAACATCTCCATTGGTACAGGCAAGCATCTCCACCCAGAACCGGTTCAACCCCTCTCCGCACCCCCAGTTAGCCTTCAGCCCCGGGTGATGTATTTGTGATTGGAGATTCAATCGTACAAAACCTAAATATCTCATGCCCTAATCATAAATCTTTTGTCTCTTGTTTTCCCGGTGCTTGTGTCCGAGATGTTATGAGACAGGCGCCGACAGTCTTAGAGAGGCACAAGAACAGGGCAGTGGGATCCATTGTGATACACGCCGGGGTAAACGACATGAGACACCGAGAGTCGGAGATTCTCAAGGCGGACTTCACAGCACAAATTAAAGCCATGAAGGAGAGGACCCCGTTGGCAAGGATCTTCATCTCGGGTCCACTACCTCTCGTTAGAAGATCAAATGAATACTACAATCGTCTGCTGGGATTAAACAACTACAACAACAACAACAACATTTATTTATATAGCACATTTTCATACAAAAAGTAGCTCAAAGTGCTTTACATAATGAAGAAAAGAAAAATAAAAGACAAAATAAGAAATTTAAAAAAAGACAACATTAGTTAACATAGAAAGGTGTAAGGTCCGATGGCCAGGGGGGACAGAAAAAACAAAAAAAAACTCCAGAAGGCTGGAGAAAAAAATAAAATCTGTAGGGGTTCCAGGCCACGAGACCACCCAGTCCCATCTGGGCATTCTACCTAACATAAATGAAATAGTCCTCTTTGTAGTTAGGGTTCTCATGGAGTCACTTGATGCTGATGGTCATACAGACTTCTGGCTTTTAATCCATCCTTCATTGTTGGAACATCATGGTGCTTTGGGTAGATGGTGGTGGCGCACGCCACCACCAACAGGACACCGGAAAAGGAAACAGAAGAGAGAGAAGGGGTTAGTACAGATTTTAGAGCCACCATGAATAGTTATTATAATGAATTGAATATACAGAGTATCAAGATTAAATTACAGTGAAGTTATGAGAAGGCCATGTTACAGTAAGGTGTTTTCAGCAGTTTTTTAAAGTGCTCCACTGTATTAGCCTGGCGAATTCCTACTGGCAGGCTATTCCAGATTTTAGGTGCATTACAGCAGAAGGCCGCCTCACCACTTCTTTTAAGTTTTGCTCTTGGAAGACACTCACTTGAGGATCTGAGGTTATGATTTGGAATATAAGATGTCAGACATTCTGATATATAAGATGGGGTGAGATTATTTAAGGCTTTATAAAACATAAGCAGAATTTTAAAGTCAATCCTGAATGACACAGGTAACCAGTGTAGTGACATCAGAACTGGAGAAATGTGCTCGGATTTTCTTTTCCTGGTTAGGATTCTAGCCGCTGCATTCTGCAGTCGTTGCAAACGATTTATGTCTTTTTTAGGTAGTCCTGAGAGGAGTGCGTTACAGTAATCTAGTCAACTGAAAACAAACACGTGAACTAATTTCTCCACATCTTTCAATGATATAAGAGGTCTAACTTTTGCTATGTTTCTTAAGTGAAAAAAATGCTGTCCTAGTGATCTGATTAATAGGCTCTTTTAAAATTTAGATTACAGTCAACAGTTACCCCTAAGCTTTTTACCTCCGTTTTGACTTTTAATCCTAATGCATCCAGTTTATTTCTAATAGCCTCATTGTATCCATTATTGCCAATCACTAAGATTTCAGTTTTCTCTTTATTTAATTTGAGAAAGTTAGTATTCATCCATTCTGAGATACAAGTTAGACATTGTGTTAGTGAATCAAGAGAATGGGGGTCATCAGGTGCAATTGATAAATACAGTTGTGTGTCATCAGCATAGCTGTGGTAGCTCACGTTATGTCCTGAGATAATCTGACTTAATGGAAGCATGTAGATTGAGAAGAGCAGCGGACCCAGGATAGAGCCTTGTGGAACACCATATAGGATATCATGTGTCTTTGAATTATAATTACCACAACTAACAAAGAATTTTCTCCCTGCCAGGTAGGATTCAAATCAATTTAAGACCCTGCCAGAGAGGCCCACCCATTGACTAAGGCGATTTTTAAGAATATTATGATCAATGGTGTCAAATGAGGCACTCAGATCTAAGAGGATGAGAACAGATAAATGGCCTCTGTCTGCATTTACCCGCAAATCATTTACTACTTTAACGAGTGCAGTTTCTGTGCTGTGATTTGTTCTAAAACCTGACTGAAATTTATCAAGAATAGCAGGTTTATTGAGGTGCTCATTTAACTGCGTAATGACTGCCTTCTCTAGAATTTTACTTAAGAAAGGCAGGTTAGAGATGGGTGTATAATTTTCAAGAGCAGAGGGGTCGAGGTTATTTTTCTTAAGCAGGGGTTTAACTACAGCAGTCTTAAGACAGTCTGGGAAGACCCCCGTATCTAATGACGAATTTACTATGTCAAGAACATTATCAATTAGTACGCCCGATACTTCTTTGAAAAAATTAGTTGGTATTGGGTCAAGGGCACAGGTGGAGGGTCTCAATTGAGAAATTATTTTATGTAAATCAGGTAAATCTATCCTAGTGAAAGAGTTTAATTTGTTTATAATGGAATACTGGGGTTTAGGAGGATCCTTAGTGTTGGGGAGATATACTATGTTATTTCTAATATCATTCATTTTTTGATTGAAAAATACAGCGATAGCCTCAGGTTTCACTGGAAGTATTTTGCAGGCATTCCTTTGAGTTACTTGGGTTTAACAGACGATCAATCGTCGAGAATAAGACTCTGGGATTACTAGCATTGTTATTTATAATCTTAGAGAAATAGCAGCACCTCTCAAGACGGACTGTGTTATTGTATTCTGTTATTTTAACTTTTAATATTTCATAGTCAATAGTTAGTTTAGTCTTCCTCCATTTACGCTCCGCTCTATGGCATGTTCTGTTTAAATCAAACACTCTTTGGGTCTTCCATGGTATAACAATGCTAGAAAATTTTTTAACTGTCTTTTTTTTATTATGTTGATATCAGATTACATCATTTCAATATTTTTTCCATAGTAAAGTTAACAAAGATATAATGATGAAGGCAAAATTACATACAAGAGTAGCAACAGCTAAGTTATTACAAGAAAGTGAGATGCAGATGATAGAATTACGAATTGTTAATGAAGCAGCTCAGAATCTTACACATTTTAATTATTTTGGTTTGTTTTCCATTTTTAAAAGCTATTTCTAGCATATTGATGTCCATACAGAAAGATGTAACAGAGGGTCTAACGTTCTGAACTTTACACTTATGAATAGGAAATTTATGAAGCAAGGAAACCACAGTTATTGCATTTTCTAACATTTAGTCTTCAAAATTGTATACAGTATAAGAACCATACTTAAACAGTGAGATATTGTTTTGTCATTCAAGAAAATAACAGAAATAAATCTTTATAAAACATTTTGGAATAGGAGCAGAAGTAAAATAAATGTGAGGGGATTTGTTTTCATTTGTGCATAAACTACATTCTAGTGATATATTAATGTCATACTTATGAATTCATTTGTTAGATGGCTACTATTTATTCATAATTTTGAAATGGATTTCTTTAACCTTGTTTGGTAGAAAAAATTCTATGGCAGAAAACAGGCAATTTTAAAATTTTTATCCAAAGCCATCAGAGAAGTGTGGTGTGCGTCTGATGTGGCACAATGACAGACTGGGCACCTGCTGTTGTCATTTGTCATTAGCTTATCATTTAAGCTGTTGGTTTAGGAGGAGTACACACACACACACACACACACACACACACACACACATTTAACTGAATATAATGGAGAAGGCTTGCTCCTTAGAAGTAACTTCTTTCTTATTGCTAGAGTTAGAGCTAGTTAGAAAAACAATGCTCCTTCATTATATTTTTTTTCTTGACCCTACAGGATGCCCGGTGGTAACCAGCCTTCGAAGTGGCTGAACAAATGCCAGTGTACCCGAATTCTGAGACACAACTGGATGTCCTTTTCTTCTGCTTTTAAGATTCCCAATTCAAGATGATGTGCAGTTCATGTTAGATTTACTATTTCTACAGGTAAGACTACTGTAGCTTTTAGTTTCAAAAGTAATTTGTACACAATTCCTGCAAAGCCTCCCCATATTTATTACTTGATCTGTAATATTTTGCTGCCTTGAATACTGTACTGTATGTCTGCTCAGTCTGTCCAGTGACTAACACAGCTTTTTAATTTTAGACAGGAGAGCCTCAGAGTGTGAATCCTCACAAACACAGAGACTGAGGTGCATCAGTCCCAGCAGTCACTAAACAGGGATGTTGTTCTGTTTTGCAAAATAACATTTATTTTCTTAAGTTACTGTGCTTTTGTTGTTGGATTTTGAAAGAGCTGAGACTTAATTTTAACTTAAAACAAAACTAAGGTAGGAGAAAAAAACTAAGATGTTTTCATGTAAGTAATGACACCTGAACACATCACATTAGAAGTTCAGATATACAGAGATTGTAACACAATGTCTACTGTATGCGTAATGTAGAAGAAAAAAAAATGATGCTACATATAATGACAATTAAGTTGGGGTTCTTTCAACATCCAACAAAAAAAACCACAGTAATTTAAAAAAATATTATTAGTCAGACTTTACTCTAAGCAGAACTTTATCTATTGTGATGGTTTACTTTGGTAATAATTGATCTACAGGAGTACCAAGGAAGGAGGCAGAACAAGAAGTAAGGGTACACTTTATTAATGTTTGAACTCCGTTAGTGAATATCTACTGTGTTTGTTTTTAACAGTTACAGTGAAGTAGAAGAGTCCGGTTGTGTTATGGGGCAGCAATTAAAGAAGGAAGGAGAGATGTGTGCCATGTTGAAGTAGCGGCTGACCCTCCTGCCCGGCACTTCTAGAATCCTCCATCTAAACATCTGCTCTGATCTGCTGTGTCTTTGCCAAGTGATCACGAGGTATTGGCCTTTTTGGTTTTTTTTTTCTTCTGAAAACTGTCTCAGTCTCATTACACTGGCTGCCTATCTCACGTAGAATTGATTTCAAGGTTCTATTAAATAATTAGAAGGCTTTGAGTATTTTAGGCCCTGCCTGTATTTTGGAGTGTCTGCTACCAACATTTCTTTTCTGAAACGTTGATTTGCTTTTTATTCCAAGATCAACCATAAAAACTGACAGCTTTCTGTACTCTGGAATGCTTTGCCAGTAGAGAAGTGCCAGGCTACAAATGTCAAGCATTTCAAAAAAACTTCAACAAGCCCACTTTTCTAATTTGGCTTTTTCATAATTCCTTGCATTGGTTGTAATAGATTAGAAATGGTATTGTGTACACTTTGTAAGCTCTGCACTGGGCACTAACCTCTGCTGATTTTCTCTGTTGTTTTTTTTCTAGTTTATTGCAGTGGTGCCCCCTACGTCTCCACGGTCTGTTAAATCAACTCAAACTGCCTATGATAGACGTCCTAAAATGGAATTGTGATTGGAGTGAGACGGCCACAATTATGTATGCTGGGATGTGCAGAGGAGCTCTGTGTGGGCTTTGGCTTGGGACCTCCAGAGGTTTCTCTGGCAACCTTGAAAGCTGCAAGTTTGTCTTTGTCCCTGGCTATTTGACCAGGCAGTGTATTTATTACAAAGGACAAGGACCCCTCCATTTGCTTCTTATTTACTTTTATAATACCTTCGATTTTCTTTGTAACTGTATATTTTTGTAGAGCAATTTGAGCTACACTTGTAAGCAAAGGTGATATAAAAATATTATTAGTGAACAAATGTTAAGGGACAGATCAGGAAAAATGTCTAAATTTTTAGTTTAAATAGAACAATGTTTTATGAAATATTCCTGGATAACAACTCTTTGACTCTGAGTAACATCTTGTTCATAAAGCTGATCTTTCACTTCTATTTTTAAATGTACCATCTATTTCTTCAATAAAAAATGTATGAATAAGTGTATTGTATTTCCTTTTTTAAAAGTTATAAAAATGAACTGGCTCTGTATCAATATGGGTGAATAAAACTATTGACATGAGACAAGTCTGAAGACAAACAGCGGTGTGTTATGTTGATTAAACTTGTAAGAAAGAATATCACTGCCCTCTGTCCACATGGTGTTCTTCATAAACTGAACTACTTCATGCTGTTTAAATTCTGCTCAGTTAGTTGAGAATATTTTATTTTACAGCAGTTCAGTTTTATTATATTAATAGTTAAGTTGGTTTCTCAGCGGGTTTTACAGAGACATCTTGAAATAACATTAAAAACACATCACTAAGAACAAATGTATTACAAATATGAACTATAGCAGCAAGCACTTACTGTAAAAAAATAGATCAAATAGATTTATTCAAGTGATAAGAGCTCTCTTCCTTAATTTAAGTCTGTGGATGATAAACTGGACTGGACTGCCAATACTGATTCTCTATGCAAGAGAGGACAGAGCCGGCTATACTTCCTTAGAAGACTGGCATCCTTCAACATCTGCAATAAGATGCTGCAGATGTTCTATCAGACGGTTGTGGCGAGCGCCCTCTTCTACGTGGTGGTGTGCTGGGGAGGTAACATAGAGAAGAGGGACGCCTCACGCCTGGACAAACTGGTGAGGAAGGCAGGCTCTATTGTAGGCACTGAGCTGGACAGTCTGACATCCGTGGCAGAGCGACGGGCGCTGAGCAGACTCCTGTCAATTATGGAGAATCCACTGCATCCACTGAACAGGATCATCTCCAGACAGAGGAGCAGCTTCAGCGACAGACTGCTGTCACCGTCCTGCTCCACTGACAGACTGAGGAGTTCGTACATTTTTATTACTCTTTAATTTAATATTGTTTTTTTTTTTTTTTTTTTGTATCAGTATGCTGCTGCTGGAGTATGTGAATTTCCCCTTAGAATTAATAAAGTATCTATCTATCTATCTATCTATCTATCTATCTATCTATCTATCTATCTATCTATCTATCTATCTATCTATCTATCTATCCATCCAACCATCCATCCATCCATCCATCCATCCATCCATCCATCCATCCATCTATCTATCTAAAGTTAAACTTCTTTGTAAGATTAATAGCCATTGAAATAAATGAGGATTTGAACTGGTGGCTTTATACTCTTCATTTCTTCAGCATTTGACCTGATTGCACAACTGGGAATGATTTAAAGAATCTGAACAAGTGGACAGTCACAGTTAACACTAAGGGGGACAGTCAGCACAATGCCATGCAACACAGTGTTAATTTTTTTCTTTTTTTGTAAAAGGACCATATATTTCTATAAAACTGGTTGGCTACATTAGGTTTTGTAAACCTGATGCCTTAAGACAAATGGCAATTTTATTAATAATAATTGATGTCTAAAGATATTTTTAAACAAACACAATTTGCTCATAAGGGGGAAATTGCAACAATAGATCAAAACAGAAAGGAAACTTTATATTATTTATTACGTGAGTGGGAAAATAAAAACACTACATACTTTATATAACATATATATATATATATATATATATATACGACGGTGCATCCAGAAAGTATTCACAGCGCATCACTTTTTCCACATTTTGTTATGTTACAGCCTTATTGCAAAATGGATTAAATTCATTTTATTCCTGTGAATTCTACACACAACACCCCATAATGACAATGTGAAAAAAAGTTTACTTGAGATTTTTGCAAATTTATTAAAAATAAAAAAATTGAGAAAGCACATGTACATAAGTATTCACAGCCTTTGCCATGAAGCTCAGAATTGAGCTCAGGTGCATCCTGTTTCCCCTGATCATCCTTGAGATGTTTCTGCAGCTTCATTGGAGTCCACCTGTGGTAAATTCAGTTGACTGGACATGATTTGGAAAGGCACACACCTGTCTATATAAGGTCCCACAGTTGACAGTTCATGTCAGAGCACAAACCAAGCATGAAGTCAAAGGAATTGTCTGTAGACCTCCAAGACAGGATTGTCTCGAGGCACAAATCTGGGGAAGGTTACAGAAAAATTTCTGCTGCTTTGAAGGTCCCAATGTTCACAGTGGCCTCCATCATCGGTAAGTGGAAGAAGTTCAAAACCACCAGGACTCTTCCTAGAGCTGGCCGGCCATCTAAACTGAGCGATCGGGGGAGAAGGGCCTTAGTCAGGGAGGTGACAAAGAACCCGATGGTCACTCCAGAGGTCCTCTGTGGAGAGAGGAGAACCTTCCAGAAGGACAACCATCTCTGCAGCAATCCACCAATCAGGCCTGTATGGTAGAGTGGCCAGACGGAAGCCACTCCTTAGTAAAAGGCACATGGCAGCCCGCCTGGAGTTTGCCAAAAGGCACCTGAAGAACTCTCAGACCATGAGAAAGACAAAGATTGAACTGTTTGGTGTGAATGCCAAGGAGTCACATTTGGAGGAAACCTGGCACCGCTCATCACCAGGCCAATACCATCCCTAGAGTGAAGTTTGGTGGTGGCAGCATCATGCTGTGGGGATGTTTTATAGCGGCAGGGACTGGGAGACTAGGCAGGATAAAGGGAAAGATGACTGCAGCAATGTACAGAGACATCCTGGATGAAAACCTGCTCCAGAGCGCTCTTGACCTCAGACTGGGGTGACGGTTCATCTTTCAGTAGGACAACGACCCTAAGCACACAGCCAAGATATCAAAGGAGTGGCTTCAGGACAACTCTGTGAATGTCCTTGAGTGGCCCAGCCAGAGCCCAGACTTGAATCCGATTGAATAGCTCTGGAGAGATCTTAAAATGGCTGTGCACTGATGCTTCCCATCCAACCTGATGGAGCTTGAGAGGTGCTGCAAAGAGGAATGGGCGAAACTGGCCAAGGATAGGTGTGCCAAGCTTGTGGCATCATATTCAAAAAGACTTGAGGCTGGAATTGCTGCCAAAGGTAAATCGACAAAGTATTGAGCAAAGGCTGTGAATACTTATGTACATGGGATTTCTCAGGTTTTTTATTTTTAATAAATTTGCAAAAATCTAAAGTAAACTTTTTTCACGTTGTCATTATGGGGTGTTGTGTGTAGAATTCTGAGGAAAAAAATGAATTTAATCCATTTTGGAATAAGGCTGTAACATAAACACATTTGAACAAAGTGATGCGCTGTGAATACTTTCTGGATGCACTGTATATATATATATATATACAGTATATATATATATATATATATATATATATATATAGTACCTGCCAAATAATACAAAGAGTACACAGCGTGTGTTTCGCCCTAATTGGAGCTTATCAGGTGTGCACACCTAAGCTTCCTCTTACGGCGATTGAACATTGGACATCAATGGTACGCCACAAAGGCTGCTTCGTTTATTTTGCATGATGAATATTTTTATTATGGTCAACTAATGTAAAACTAAAATGAATAAACCGTAATGTCAAGTTGTACTGCATGCACAGTTCCAGTCAGGCCGTGCCGTAAAGTGGATTTTTTTATTTTTAATGTTTTTTTCATTAAGCGCATGTGGTGTGTGTCACTACCTGGTCCCCGTTGCCGGCACGATCTGCGTGCGCGTGTGTTTTGAAAAGGTACGTCATCGCACACTTTACGGTGCTGCCCAATCTATTTAACGCATGCGTGAACACTTTACGGCATGTTAGGCTTTCAATACGCCTGTGGGCGCAAATCGGGTAGGCACGCAGATCGGGTAGCGACAAGGATGACAGGGCAGATCCAAGCAATTATAGGACAGTAAGCTTAACATGAAACATCACAGGAAAATTAATGGAAGGAATTATTAAGGACAAGATTGAGCAACACATGGCAAGGACAGGAGTTATTAGGAACAGTCACCATGGGGTCAGAAGAGGGAGGTCATGTTTTACTAACATGCTGGAATTCTATGAGGAGGCAACAAAAGGATACGATCAGAGTGGAGCAATGAGATTATTGATCTGGACTTTCAGAAAGCATTTGATAAGGTGCCACATGAGAGGGTGGGCATCAAATTAAAAGAAGTGGCAGTTCAGGGTGATGTTTTTAGATGGGTGCAGAATTGGCTCAGACACAGGAAGCAGAGAGTGATGGTGTGAGGAACCTCATCAGAACTGGCCGATGTTAAGAGTAGTGACCAGCAGGGGTCAGTGCTAGGGCTGTTGCTATTTTTAATATATATACATGATTTAGATAGGAATATAAATAACAAGCTGGTTAAGTTTGCAGATGATACCAAAATAGGTGGATTAGCAGATAATTTGGAATCCATTATATCATTACAGAAGGACTTGGACAGCAGACAGGATTGGGCAGATTTGTGGCAGATGATATTTAATGTCAGTAAATGTAAAGAATTACACATAGGAAGTAAAATGTGAGGTCTGAATACACAATGGGCGGTCGGAAAATCGAGAGTACACCTTATGAGGAGGATTTAGGAGTCATAGTGGACTCTAAGCTATCGACATCCCAACAGTGTTCAGAAGCCATTAAGAAGGCTCACAGAATGTCAGGTTATATAACACATTGATGTGTGGAGTACAAGTCACAGGAGGTTCTGCTCAAGCTTTATAACACACTGGTGAGGCCCCATCTTGAGTACTGTGTGCAGTTTTGGTCTCCAAGCTACAAAAAGGACATAGCAGCACTAGAAAAGGTCAGAAGAGTGACTAGGCTGATTCAGGGCTACAGAGGTTGAGTTATGAAGAAAGATTAAAAGAGCTGAGCCTTTACAGTTTAAGCAAAAGAAGATTAAGAGGTGACATGATTGAAGTGTTTAAAATTATGAAGGGAATTAGACCAGTGGATCGAGACTGTTATTTTAAAATGAGTTCAACAAGAACACGGGGACACAGTTGGAAACTTGTTAAGAGTAAATTTCGCACAAACATTAGGAAGATTTTCTTTACACAAAGAATGATAGACACTTGGAATAAGGTATGAAGTAGTGTTGTAGACAGTAAGACGTTAGGGTCTTTCAAAACTCGACTTGATGTTTTTATGGAAAAAATAAGTGGATAGGACTGGTGAGCTTTGTTGGGCTGAATGGCCTGTTCTCGTCTAGAGTGTTGTAATATTCTAATATTCTAATATGCAGCAGGTTAGGGTGATAAAGGATAAAGATGGAACCGTACTCACAAGCGAGGAGAGTGTGTTGAGCAGATGGAAAGAGTACTTTGAGTGGTTGATGAATGAAGACAGCGACAGAGAGAAGAGGTTGGATGATGTGGAGATATTGAATCAGGAATCAGGATTAGCAAGGAGGAAGTAAGGACAGCTATAAAGAGAATGAAGAATAAAAAACCCGTTGGTCCAGATGGTCCTGTGGAAGCATGGAGGTGTTTAGGAGAGATGGCAGTGGAGTTTTTAACCAAATTGTTTAATGGAATCTTGGAAAGTGAGAAGATGCCTGAGGAGTGGAGAAGAAGTGTACTGGTGCCAATATTCAAGAATAAGGGGGATGTGCAGGACTGTAGTAACTACAGGGGAATAAAATTGATGAGCCACAGCATGAAGTTATGGGAAAGAGTAGTGGAAGCTCGGTTAAGAAGTGAGGTGATGATTAGTTGTAACAAGAATGTAAGTTTAATGTCACTGTGCTCTGAACAAAAAATATTTTATAAATTCACTCACATATGCAGGCCAAAGTTAGCACAAAGGGGCTGTCAGCATTTAGAAACTGCTAGTCAGCATTTAGAGAGTAAAGGGGACAACTGCGAAAATAGGCATTGTACTATTCATGTATGTTAGAGATGAAATTTAATCCTTTCCTTTCCTTTTTTGGCAACCAAGGAAAGACGTACACGTGGAGAAGACAGTATATAAAGATTTGGACAGCAGCCAAACACTTCAAAGCCAATAGACGGATGGATGTATGATATCGTCATTTGTCCTGAAAACCCTTCCAGCGCAGCGGACGAAAAATGGCAGACTGCATAGATCAAGATCCCACCTTGATATTGTCATGCTATTATGGCTTCCCATCTATAATGCCGCGTAAATCATCAGTAAAGCTAAGTTATTTTCTCTTATGTGATTTTTACCGCCGTATCACTATGGGAGGGATATCGCCTTTTAATATCATATCTCTATATTTTTCGGTTACTTAAAACGCCGCAATTTTAAAGGAACTTATTCCAATTAGGGAGCTAAAGGAAACATTAGTGAACAGCAGTGTGGTTTCATGCCAAGAAAGAGCACCATAGATGCAATGTTTGCTCTGAGGGTGCTGATGGAGAGGTATAGAGAAGACCAGAAGGAGTTGCATTGCGTCTTTGTGGACCTGGAGAAAGCATATGACAGGGGGCCTCGAGAGGAGCTGTAGTATTGTATGAGGAAGTCAGGAGTGGCAGAGAAGTATGTTAGAGTTGTACAGGATATGTACGAGGGAAGTGTGACTGTGGTGAGGTCTGCGGTAGGAGTGATGGAGGTGGGATTACATCAGGGATCGGCTCTGAGCCCTTTCTTATTTGCAATGGCGATGGACAGGTTGACAGACGAGATTAGACAGGAGTCTCCATGGACTGTGATGTTTGCTGATGACATTGTGATCTGTAGCGATAGTAGGGAGCAGGTTGAGTAGACCCTGGATGGGGTGGAGATATGCTCTAGAGAGGAGAGGAATGAATGTCAGTAGGAACAAGACAGAATACATGTGAGTGAATGAGAGGGATGTCAGTGGAATGGTGAGGATGAGGGGAGTAGAGGTAGCAGAGTTAAAGATGCTAAGATTTGCGTTGGGTGTGACGAGGATGGACAGGATTAGGAATGAAGACATTAGAGGGTCAGCTCAAGTGGGACGGTTGGGAGATAAAGTCAGAGAGGCGAGATTGCGTTGGTTTGGACATGTGCAGAGAAGAGATGAGGGGTATACTGGGAGAAGGGTGCTAAGGATAGAGCTGCCAGGTAAGAGGAAAAGAGGAAGGCCTAAGAGGAGGTTTATGGATGTGGTGAGAGAGGACATGCAGTTGATGGGTGTGACAAAACAAGATGCAGAGGACAGAAAGATATGGAAGAAGATGATCCGCTGTGGCAACCCCTAACAGGAGCAGCTGAAAGAAGAAGAAGAAGAACGTGGAAAATTTTAATGCTAGGGTGAGAGCTGCTGCTGACATAGTCGCACCTGAAAAGACAATTAAAAAATCTTCTAGCACTGTTACACCTTGGATGACTCAAAAAGTGTCTGATCTAAAGAGAACATGCAGGAGAGCTGAGCGTAAATGGAGAAACACTAAACTGATTCTCCACTATGAAATATTGAAGATTAAAATAATAGAATACAACAACATAGTCCGTCTTGAGAGGTGCTGCTATTTCTCTAAGATTATAAATAACAATGCTAGTAATCCCAGAGTCTTATTCTCTATGATTGATCGTCTGCTAAACTCAGAGGTCACTCAATGGAATGCCTCCAAAATACTTCCAGTGAAACCTGTGAGGTTTTTGCTTTATTTTTTAATCAAAAAATGAATGATATTAGAAATAATATAGTACATCTCCCCAATACTGATCCTCTTAAACCCTGGTAGTCCATTATGAACAAATTAAACTCTTTCATTATGATAGATTTTACCTGATTTACATAAAATAATTTCTCAATTGAGACCCTCCACCTGTGCCCTTGACCCAATACCAACAAGTTTTTTCAAAGATGTATCGGGCGTGCTAATTGATAATGTAAATTCTTCATTAAATACAGGGGTCTTCCCAGACTGTCTTAAGACTGCTGTAGTTAAACCCCTACTTAAGAAAAATAATCTTGACTCCTCTGCTCTTGAAAATTTTAGACCCATCTCTAACCTGCCTTTCTTAAGTAAAATTCTAGAAAAGGCCGTCATTATGCAGTTAAATGAGCACCTCAATAAACATGCTATTCTTGATAAATTTCAGTCAGGTTTTAGAACAAATCGCAGCACAGAAACTGCACTCGTTAAAGTAGTAAATGACTTGCGGGTAAATGCAGACAGAGGCCATTTATCTGTTCTCATCCTCTTAGATCTGAGTGCTGCATTTGACACCATTGATCATAATATTCTTAGAAATCGCCTTAGTCAATGGGTGGGCCTCTCTGGCAGTGTCTTAAATTGGTTTGAATCCTACCTGGCAGGTAGAAAATTCTTTGTTAGTTGTGGTAATTACAACTCAAAGACACATGATATTCTATATGGTGTTCCACAAGGCTCTATCCTGGGTCAGCTGCTCTTCTCAATCTACATGCTTCTGTTAGGTCAGATTATCTCGGGGCATAACATGAGCTACCACAGCTATGCTGATGACACACAGCTGTATTTATCAATAGCTCCTGATGACCCCGACTCTCTTGATTCACTGACACAATGTCTTGTTTGTGCTTCTGAATGGATGAGTAGTAATTTTCTCAAACTAAATAAAGAGAAACCAGAAATTTTAGTGATTGGCAATGATGGATATAATGAGGTTATTACAAATAAACTTGATCCATTAGGATTAAAAGTCAAGACAGAGGTAAAGAATTTAGGGTTAACTATTGACTCTGACCTGAATTTTAAATCACATATTAATCAGATTACTAGGACAGTATTTTTTCACTTAAGAAATATAACAAAAGTTATACCTCTTATAACATTGCAAGGTGCTGAAAAATTAGTTCACACTTTTGTTTTCAGTCGACTAGATTACTGTAATGCACTCCTCTCAGGACCACCCAAAAAAGACATAAATCAATTTCAACAAGTGCAGAATGGAGCTGCTAGAATCCTAACTAGACAAAGAAAATCCGAGCACATCTCTCCAGTTTTGATATCACTGCACTGGTTACCTGTGTCATTCAGAATTGACTTTAAAATACTGGTTATGGTTTACAAAACCTTAAATTATCTCGCTCCATCTTATATTTCAGAATGTCTTACACCTTACACTCCAAATCGTAACCTTAGATCTTCAAATGAGTGTCTTCTTAGAATTCCAAGAGCTAAACTTAAAAGAAGTGGTGAGGCGGGTGGCCTTCTGCTGTTATGCACCTAAAATCAGGAATAGCCTGCCAATAGGAATTCGCCAGGCTGATACAGTGGAGCACTTTAACACACTGCTGAAAACACATTACTTTAACATGGCCTTCTCATAACTTCATCTTAGTTTAATTCTGATGCTCTGTATATTCAATTAATTATCATTATTATTCATGGTGGCTCCGCACTCCGTACTAACCCCTACTTTCTCTTTTGTTCTTTTTCCAGTTTTCTGTGGTGTTCATCTGCGCCACCAGCACCTAATCAAAGCACCATGATGTTCCTACATTGATGAATTAAAGGCCAGAAGTCCTCATAACCGTCATCATCAAATTCTTCCATGAGAACCCTGAATACAATGAGGACTGATTGAGGTCATTTATGTGAGGTAGAATGCCTAGAGGGGGTTGGTCAGGCAGTCTCATTTTGCTCAGGACCCCTGCAGATTTAATTTTTTTCTCCAGCCGTCTGGAGTTTTTTTTGTTTTTTCTGTCCTCCCTGGACATCGGAGCTTACTTTTATTCTATGTTAATTACTGTTCCCTTATTTTAATTATTTATTTTGTCTTTTTTCTCTTTCTTCATCATGTAAAGCACTTTGAGCTACATTATTTGTATGAAAATGTGCTCTACAAATAAATGTTGTTGTTGTAGCCACTTTGCGAATCTGCTTCTCACATATGGGGAAGTGGATATACAATTTAAACAGATTGTTATTTTCATGGGAACTGTTACATATGAATTATAAAACTAACTATTTTACATTACAGCTAGTAATTAGCGATAGTAAAAAATAGTAAAGCGTAATAAATTGAAAGATAATTATTTTTCATGTTGTGTTAGAGGTATTCGTTGAGTTATACATTTTTGTTCTGTTTGGCTTTGAAATTAACACGCAAATACTTTTTAAACTTACACGTTTACTGTAAAACTTCAGTAAAAACAATATTTGGAATTAACTTTTCTTTAATATCGCATTGCATTTTGATTCCGTGTTTGGATAAACATCGTGACAACGCAACCTATAACTGCTCGTGAGTGAATTTCATTTCTTTCTCTCTAATAAATCAATCGAGTTTTTCGAATGTTTGTCCCTGTGATTTATTAATTGTCATAGCAAAGGCTATTCTAATAGGAAACTGTAAACATTTTAATTCAAACGGTATATCAAGATCTCCTTTGGTGTCTAATTTTAACCACGGAATATGTACTACATTACCTTTCTTTTCGCCTGTTAAAATTTTATGTTAGAATTGTTCAACCAATTTTCAATACAGCTAATCTTGTCTTATTACATAACCCATCACTCATACATAAATTACACAATAATATTACGATACTTCCTTCTTTCAACAGTAATTCAGCCGGTGGAAGACCAGATGGTGTTAACGCTTGTAGATATTCTATGGGATATTTTAAGTTGATGTTTTCATCTTCCGCACCATCAGCACCAACTGCTTCAGTATAGTCTATTGATACGCATCTAATCAATTTGCTGTGTAACCGATCAACAATTTTTGCGTTAATTCATTTGACTTTATCATTTTTCAGTGCTAGGATTGCCCGGAGATTTTGAATTTTAAAGTTTCCAATGTCTAGTAGCCAGAGAGCGAAATCATCCGAATCCTGATATGCTCACATATTCTTTTGTAATTTCAATTGTTGGAACAAAGACCATAAAGGGCCACTCTTTAGGCATGCATCGTAAATCTCCCTACGGCCTTCTTTCTTGACTAGTGGTAGAACTTGATGAAAGTCGCCTCCCTATATATAGGTTTTACCCACAAATGGTTGATCAGAGCCAAAAACATCCCAAAACGTTTTGTCAATTGCATTTAATACTGTTTGTGGGATCATTGACGCTTCGTCCCAAATAAATATTTCGGTCTTTTGCATTTCTTGTTTCATCTTCTTTTTCCATTTCAATGAAACATTTTGTTCTACTTTGTCTTCTACTCTTTGTCTCTTATTTCCGACCCCTCTTGGACCTGCTAGATTTTCAATTCCACTTGGTCCGGGCCGATTATTACCTTCCTTATTTTCCGAAGTTGCACTTAGATTATTATTATTCTTTTTTTAACCTTTTCTCTCCATTGCTTTTGGGCCTCTTTTTGATGCGCTGCCCTTTCTTCTTTGCTTAGTTATTGATGTGTCATCTTGAACGCATAAAATTATTCTCCAGAAAAGGACTAAAATGAAGGAAAGAAATAGATTGTATGCATATAAATACTGTCCAGAAAAGCTTCTTTAAAAGATGAAACTGAGGACTTTTCATAAACAACTTAAAATGAGAAAAAAGTAAAAATTTATAAGAGCTGAGAGCACAGGAAGTGTGTATGACAAAAGCAAATATTCACACGAATGAGAAGTGAGAGGACCGTGGGCATGATTGTAAATGGTTGAGTGGAGCGCAGGATTTGCAAAACTCTTGTCAATAGTTTCGTCTCATCTCAAGATTTTCTTTTATAATAGAGAGACAATTTCCTATAGACATCTCATGTGCATGCTGTAAATGACCTCCTCCTCACTGATGTGATGGCTGATCTCTCACCGGTGCTACTGCTGTCTTCAATACCGATGACTCACACAGTCTACTGATGTGTATGAAGAACTCGACTGGACACACAGGTTATCTGTCTCTCTTTCTCAGGCAAGATGGTGACAGCTTGGGGACACTAAGGCCCTTTAAATTCACACTATAGTCCAGATCTCTGGGCCTAGTGCCTAGTAATGGGGCTTTAACAGGTTTGGTTACCTGCTGTTGGCCTGAAGTCCCTGCCATCATTTAGTTCTCACACCGTCTCAATTTATTGTCTGAGCAGTGACTAACACCTCATTTTATGTAATCATCTCTCCACTGAAGAGTTCCTAATTCAGGCTGTGATGCACCTTGGCTGAGACAGAATGGCTGCTCTAAAGCAAACTGCACGACCATTAAGGGGTGGGCAGTATGGCTAGAAATATATTTTACAATGTCAAGGTTATGGCATACCACAGTATAATTTATGTGCATGTACTTTTCAGACAGAATCCACTTTAAGTGCCTTTGTTGGCCCAGTTTTATAGGTTAACAGTGTATACTTCTCTAATTACTGTAGTAATTCCAAAATATCTGTACTGTGCAAAATAATAAAACCAGAAGAACTGAACAAGAAATAAACAAACATACTGTATATTGCCTTAAAACACAGAATATTAGAAAATAGATGTACTGTAGACTACACAATAAAAGCGAAGCAAGACAGTGACAATGACAAATACAGTAAGTACTGAAAGAGCTGTTCCTTCCAATTCCTCAGGTGGAACATAACAAGCAAGCCCAACTAGAATTTAATATTACCTTTCAAAACATCTCTGTGAAAATGAAGAATAACCAAAGACATTGGCTGAATGCTGGCTCAACAGAAAAAGCCTCACAATCCAGGCTACCAAAGAAAACTTTCACACTTGGCACACTACTGAAATGAGGAGACCTTGAGAGCAAACCTTTTAATTTCAAAACCTTCTTTCTATGGAACTCGATACTGGTACACATTTTTAAAACAGATACTCTAATGAAGAATTATTCTTATTTGTACCAAAGGAAAATCTGTCAGCCTTGAAGATATACAGCATTTCAACACACGTGGATCAAAAGATGTAACAATGATGCATTTTATTGACAACTTATAACTTTATTAATAGTCTTCTCCTACTTTTAAAACCTCTGCGGAGCCCCCTCTTCCATTGGTGCCCTAAGCATGTGCTTATTTCTGCTCAGTGGTTAATGCACGACTACCTTATTATTACTATCAAAGACTGTGGAAAGTATCTGCATGCATCCATTAATTCACATCCCACGTTTAGTTTCTCTTAGCAGCACACTATACCTGTCCTTGGTTTTGTTGAACTTTATTTTCTAAGGTTCTGTATCTCTGCATTATTTTTATCTGTCCGGTCATTTACATGTTTATTAAAAGCATACGTGTGCATTCTGTGTAAAGTGCGTTGATAGTGTGATAACTGAACATGAGGTTGAACTGAACCCTTCAGAAATCTTGAATACAAAAAATGCATAATGTTGTGTTATCATTCACTCAAAATATAATTTAACAACCTGAGGTACATTGTAGGCAGGACAGACACACAGACACACTGTCCTGCTCTTTGATTGTCCTTGAAGGGACCGTTTATTGTGCCTTAAACAAAGGATCCTTATCGCTTTAGTTTCAGTCTGGTGTGTTCTGTGTTTACATCACTGGGTGTACCTGCAGTGATCCGACTGTAAAGCTGCCCAAGTCTGTCAGTGACACCACTTTGACTGCACTGATCTTTGAGAACAAAAGGGCCATACTGGATGAGGCTGCCAGCTTTGGATTGCAGAGGACGCCATTACCCTCCTCCTCCATCTGAGTCACAGATTATAAGCAGCATGGCTGTCAGTTGGGTCAAATAATTCAGATTTGAAGGGCACCATGGCCATAGTCTTTCTTGGGTGTACATTTACTTATTCAGAACAGGATCTATATAAAATAGTGATTGACTGACTGATGGTTAAAATATACTGAAGATGTTCTGACATCAATTTATACTGTAGTGTATTGTATCTTCCTATACAACAATAATTTGTCTTTTATATAGTCCACAAATCACATAAGGAAGGCCTCATTGAGCTTTAATAGGCCCTGCTTATTTGACAGTCCCCCAGCCGCGACTCTCTAAGAAAGAAATCTTGGGAAAGTCAATTCAAAGAGAGTCCCCTGTCAGGTAAGATGGGTTCCAAAAACAGCGTAAAATATAAAACACAGAACTGAATGCGAGTAGTCCAATCTGTCATGGCCACCTCAAAAATCCAATACAATAGTTCAGAACTAATACCGATTTTTAAAAATCCACAGAAAATAAAGCAGAACCTGATTAATGGAAATTGGAAAAGGTCTCAAAACCTGTACAATCTATTCCTACACAATCATGATTAGTATTTATATAACTAAGCTGTCATGTTTGTGCAATTTTATTTTCACGTTCAGGTATTTTTGAAATTAAATTTCTGATCTGCTTTTTCAGTTGACTGGTATCCTAATGATGGATATACTTGAACAAAGGTGAGATCTTTTGATGTGCAATTAAACTCTCCTCATATCTCCATTTGATTCATGATCACCAATGGACAAGGGGATGATGTGATATGCAGAAGTAGGTGTGAAAGTTTAGGTTAAGACCCTTCATGTCACTGTTCCACCCTGATGCCCAGGGACACTTTATTGTGGTAATTTTAATGCCATTTCTGTGAACGTTCATATCAGTAGGACCACTGAACTCAAGTGGGATAGATAGATAGATAGATAGATAGATAGATAGATAGATAGATAGATAGATAGATAGATAGATAGATAGATAGATAGATAGATAGATAGATAGATAGATAGATAGATAGATAGATAGATAGATAGATAGATAGATAGATAGATAGATAGATAGATAGATAGATAGATAGATAGAGAAGGACGTGTTTGATCCTGAGACATACAAACTTTTTGATTTTTAAGATTTTTATTGTCTATAATGCAGGGATCTAGGACAACTTGAAGAACATATCACAGTAATGTATTCAATGCTGACTGATTGCTCTTCCACACTTTGCTATAAAACATCACAGGAAAACAGGAGGTCCATTTGATGATGGTGGTCTTAACTTTGAAGAAGGTGCAGCTCAATTTGGTGACATAATTTTAAATATGAAATGATATGGACAGGAAATTAACACAAAATTTACTTTCCCACTAAGTCTGTACATGTCAGATGATTGTCAATAGAAAACAAACAAATATTCGGTACTTAATATTTCATTTATTGTTGCTGCTGTCACAATTAACACCTCAACCATTCGGTTACATTTGGGCGGATTTGTTGAAATGGATCAACGTCTTTAATATTAAAGCAACAAATGTATGTCAAGGCTTGTCAAAAGTAAACACCTTGTACTCATTCTGTTTTTAACACTAATTCATATTTTGATATCTATTCTTAAATTTGAATTTTGACTTGTCAGAACACAATGTGAGATATTGAACATTTCAGTTTAGCAAGAAAAAAATCAAAGACTTTATCCATTACTTTCTAGGGAGCTCTCACTTAGTGATATTTCTAGTTACATTTTTGACTAGATTAAGTCTGAATTTCATGTAGTGATTTTCAGTTATCATGATCTTTAAATAAAAGTTTGACTGATGAAAATGTAATTGTAGATACCTAAAATGGGAATTAGCACAAGACCATAAATGTAAAAATGAGTGCAATAAATTACGACAACTCAAAATATAATTACAAATATTTCAAATTGCAATTTCCAAAGATGTTAATGAGAAATACACATGCAGTACATTAATACATACTTAAATGCACTTAATCCATTTCAGACTTACAGTCTGATGGAATGCTTGAACCAGTCCGTGCTGGCTTACCTAAGGGAACAAAAGGTTATTGGGAGACAAACTTCAAAATTATGCAAAATTAAAAGTGTACAACTTTTAGTGCTAGGGATTCTGCTACTATATATATATATATATATATATATATATATATATATATATAGTGAAGAAGGAAGCTGAACGCAACCCTAGGAGATGCGGTCGCTCCTCCGAAACCCACTTTTAAACGGTGATACAATTGGAAACAAATACAGTTTTTTTTACCTCCTCTTTGCTTGATTAGCTGCGGGCTTGCTGCTGCTACCGTACCAAGTGATCTACATCTCGCTCGGTGCTTTGAACATTTAAAAGACTGTACAGCAGCTGTTCTTTTGTCTCATTGCCTTGTCTCTCTTCTCCCCCAGACATCCTCTGCTCCTGTTGGGGGTCCCGCTCCCAAGGCGCACCCCTATGAAGAGGAAGATTTTCTATTTAATTGAGAGACAGAACTGTCCCCTCCGACTACACACGGTGTGACAATGGATCCGAAACAGGCGCATCTGCACCTTAACACCGGGTTCAGTAGTGAATTTGTTTTATGTAAGACAGCAGCAGTTAAGGAAGCGCAAAACTCCTGTGGGTAACGTCACTCCTTCCAGAGATTAACATGTTGTCACAAAAATGAGACATACTCAGATAAAAGTTTGGGGCAGCCACCCGTATAATCTGGTATCCTGGCTGCAAAAGTCGTTTTTATGAAAATAAACAGCACTGATGTGCATACAATTGAGTCCAAGACAAGACTGAGGAATTAAGAAAATGGGCAGGGTTTTAAAGGAGATTTTAGAGAAAGAAACGTTATTCAAACACTTTAAACAAGCATAAGTCTCTTTCAGGAGTGAATCGAGCTCTGTGTGTAGTCGGAGGGGACAGTTCCGTCTCTCAATTAAAAGAATAGAAAATCTTCCTCTTCATAGGGGTGCGCCTCAGGAGTGGGAACCCCAACAGGAGCAGATGTCTGGAGTAGAAGAGAGACAAGGCAATGAGACAAAAGGACAGCTGCTCTACAGGCTTTTAAATGTTCAAAACACCGAACAAGATGTAGATCACGTGGTACAGTGTGTATATATATATATATATATATATATATATATATATATATATATATATATATAAACATATATATATATATTGTGGTGCCCGGCGGGCATTCATGCCCGGCAGGTATGCCTAGGAGGAGTGGAGGAAGGCTTGTGCCTCCTCCAGGATACGAGGGGGCGTCCTCCCTGGTGGCTTTGGGGACCACGGGTACGGAGCTTGGAAGCTCAACCCTGTAGGGGCCCGTGGTCACTGCCAGGGGGCGCCCCAATGCCTTGGGAGTGTTGGCCTACAGTACTTCTGCCACACTGGGAAGTACTGGGGGGGAAGAGACTTGAAGACACCCGGTGGACTTCCGGCTTCACCATGGGAGCTTCCCACACACAGGGGTGTGGCTATGAGCCCTCAGGATACACCTGGAGTCCTTCCGGGGTGAATAAAAGGGGCTGCCTCCCTCCAGTCAAGGGCAAGAGTCGGGAGGAAGAAGACGAAGCTTGGTGGAGAGGAGTGGAGGCGGACCAGAGACTGAGAAAGGCATTGTGTTGTGGCCAAGGGTGATTGGTGCTGAGGCACTGGGTATGTGCACTGTATATAATATGAATAAACGTGTGTGTGGTGAAACCATCATGTTTGCCTGTCTGTGTCCGGGCTGTTCCCCACAATATATATATATATATATATATATATATATATATATACTAGGGGGCTTTGCCCCCTGCTCTCTATGCTCACCAACCCCGTGTTTGGTTTTCTGGACATACACTTTTAAGATTTTTTTTTCTTTGAATTGTTGCTTTTTCATTAGTTTCACTTTTATTTCAGAACAGTCATTAAAAACTATATTTGGAATCTTTCGAGTCCCAACATGCTGAATCTTTTAAATGAGGTCCGTGAGACATGTGTTTAATGACTTAGTATCGTAATTCAGGATAGGTTTCTCTGTTTGGAATTTCAGCACAGACAAAGCGATGTACACATCATCAGCAGTTAATCATTTATTTAGCAAAGTAACCAATAAATGCATGTGAGGTAAACCCCATTTTTGACATTCTCTGACTTAAACTTCAAAGCCTTACAATATTTACATACTTCTGACATTTCACCTATATCCATATATTCAATCTCTATTCGCCTTTTCATTATTTCTCTGAGTAATAATTTCTCTTTATTTGCGCTAATTTGATCTTTATTTTCTTTTTTTTTGACACTCATTTTTTTCTGCTTTCAAATTGTGTAACTTGCTCTGCATGTGTATCGCGCCTAAGTTTTTTTTTAGTCTTTTGAATTCCAGTTTTCATATTCTCTACCCTGCTCTGCATGTGTTTGGCCCCCTTAATTTTTAGCCTCTTTATGACATTTTACTTATTTTTGTAGTCTTTGTCTTTTATTTCTGACCTCGCTTTGTCCTGCTTTTTTTTTAATGACACCTGGTCTGTGGTGATTATTTTCCCTTTTTTCGAGTAATAATTTCTGTTTGTTTGCGCTACTGTGATCTTTACTTTCTTTTTTTGATACTTTCTAATTTTCCTGCTTTCATATTCTATAACTTTCTCCACATGTGTATCGCGCCAACTTTTTTTTGAGCCTTTTGAATTCCACTGGTTTCATAGTCTCTAACCTGCTCTGCATGTGTATAGCGCCAACGTTTGTGAACGTCTTTATGAAGTTCTACTTTGTCGTTTAATTCTGACCCGGATTGGACGTGCTTTTTGCAGTCCCACTTGTTCCAGGCTGATTATTACTTTCCTTATTTTCTGAATTTTCACCTCGATTATTCTTTTTCTTTTTTGCATTTTTTTTTTCTCTCTAACGCTTTTGAGTCTCTTTTCTTCGCGCTGCTCTTTCTTCTTCACTTAGTCGTCGACGTTTCATCTAGAACGTATTGTCCTTATACGCTTTATATGTGCTGAGAGCCCTGGATCTGTTTGTACTCAGCGCCTTTACATGACTGAGTGTTTTGCTGCCTGTGGTCTTTTTTGATATTGGTTGTAAGTAGGGTGCGTCTTGGAAGAATTTCATGTTCTACGTCCCCGCGAGACAGTCCTGGGTCAATCTCTTGG
This sequence comes from Erpetoichthys calabaricus, assembly GCF_900747795.2. Taxonomy (NCBI): domain Eukaryota; kingdom Metazoa; phylum Chordata; class Cladistia; order Polypteriformes; family Polypteridae; genus Erpetoichthys; species Erpetoichthys calabaricus. The sequence continues at coordinate 163,973,477 of NC_041405.2, forward strand.
CACAAAGTCTCATGTTTAAGGTCATCTTGCAGGTCTTTTAAGTGTCTTCCGTGATCTTCACATGAAGATCACATCTCATCTCCCTAGACTTTCTCTCCCAGGATTTTTTTTTATAATATATATATATATATATTGTCACACACGTGTGTTTAGGAGACAGCTAAAGGGCTTAAATACAGGTAGTTCCATGCCAGACCAGGGTGGGGCGGAGTACACTAATTTTCCCTCTCGATCTTTTGCCGACCATTCTAGGGAAATCCCACCCGGCTCTGGGGCAGCCACTGACTGGTTCCGGTCGGGATGACATCACTTCCGCTACTGGCCTTTAAAGCTGCCATCTTGCTACCTGGAAGTCAGTTCTGTTTTGGACTTGATTGAATGAACATGTCTCTGTTCTTTAATAGCTTTTGCAGCCATAATCGATTAAATGGGTGGCTGCCCCAAACCTTCTCTATGTCTTTTGGTCGTTCTTCTGACAATATATATATATATATATATTGTCGCAGATATGCCCTTTGTCCACCTCTTGGACCCTCAGGTACCACTCCAAACACGAAGTAAAAGCACAAGACTTCTTTATTTTCTTGTCACGTGCACAAAGCACCCTCCACTCCACACTACTCATATATTCAATAATCACAATAATAAACACCAATCCTTCTCTCCCAGACACTTCGCCACCCTACCTCCCAGCTCAGCTCAGTGTCTGGGCTTTCCCATAGTCCTTTTATACACCCTGACCCGGAGGTGTTCCTGCCCAATCAGTCCACAGTTCCTTATTCCTTCCGGGTCAGGGTAAACAGTCCTGATGACGTCGTATCTTCCTGTCACGTGACCATGACGTACTCCTGGGTTATAGGGCACATAAGAGCCTCCGAGTACTCCTACAGCGACTCCTGGTGGCCCCCAAGGTATCCAGCAGGGCTGCGTATAAAAACTACATAGTCCATGAGTCCCTGCTGGAACTCGGGGCACGTCCACGCTGTCCGGAGAGCTCCTCCTGGCGGCCTGGGGGTGATGGCCGGAATAAGAAGCCGGCAATCCACCACAATATATATATATATATATATATATATATATATATATATATATATATATATATATATATATATATATATATATATATATATATACATTGTGATGTATGGCCAGCAGTTTATCCCGGCCAATACCCCCACATCGTTAGATGGAGCTCTCCCTGCAACATGGAGAGGCCCGGAATTCCAGCAGGACATCATAGACGTTGGAGTTTTTCTTCACAGCCCTGCTGGATGCAGTGGGAACCGCCAGGGGACGCTGCAGGGAGGCACGAGGATTTGTATTTTCCATATAGCCCGGAAGTACTACCTCATCACGAGGACAGAAGAAGTGAAGTACTTCCAGGACTAAAGAAAAGAAGACGATTTCATCTGACCTGGAAGTGCTATGAAATCACATGGACTGAGGGACAGAAGCACTTCTGGGTCAGGGACTATAAAAGGACGATGGGAAACACCAGCAGACTGAGCCGGAGTTAGGTGGGAGTGTGACGGAGCTGCTGGGAGGAGTGGAGGATTTGTTATTATTGATTTATTGTTATTGTGATTATTGTGTATAGTGGAGGTGGAGGTGCTTTGTGCGCATTATAGAAATATTAAATTCATTTCTTGGACTTTTACCTGGTGTCTGACGTGTGGTCTGAGGGTTCAAGGGGACAACAGCGCCCCCTATCTGTCACAACATATATATATATATATATATATATATATATATATATATATATATATAATATATATATATATATAATATATATATATATATATATATATACTAGGGGGCTCTGCCCCCTGCTCACTTCGCTCGCCAACCCCTGTGTTTGTTTTACTGGATATACAATACAATTTATTTTTTGTGTAGCCCAAAATCACACAGAAGTGCTGCAATGGGCTTTAACAGGCCCTACCTCTTGACAGCCCCCCAGTCTTGACCCTCTAAGACCAGAAAAAACTCCCAAAAAAAAAACCCTTGTAGGGAAAAAATGGAAGAAACCTCGGGAAAGGCAGTTCAAAGACAGACCCCTTTCCAGGTAGATTGGGCGTGCAATGGGTGTCAAAAAGAAAAAGGGGGTCAATACAATACAATACAATACAATACATAGAACAGAATAAATCCTCAATACAGTATAAAAATAAAAATTCTATAAGTACGGAGTAGAATTTCACATTAGATGATATCACATATGATTTGGATTTGTTTTAAGTCCTGGAGACCTCATTCATCAAGCTGCCTCCCCCATTTTGCCATTCCACATCTGAAATAGCGCTAATCCGATGAAAGGACCCCTCATTCCCATGTCCCCATTCATCAGGGATGACTTTACTTTAATATAAAAACTACTCATGTACCATTTTCATTTGTATTTTGTTATTTTAGTTATTTTACAGATATAAATTCTGGTATCAGTCCAAACCACTTCTCCAAACAACATACGGGGCAAATCCCCAAATCTTTGTTTTTGTCTGGTGTGAAATCATTTACATATATAAATGATTTGGAAACGGATATAAATAAGTTGATTAATTTGCAGATGATACCAAGATAGGTGGATTGGCAGATAATTTGGAATCCATTGAATCATCAGAGGGACTTGGACAGCAGACAGGCCTGGGCAGATTTGTGGCAGAGGAAATTTAATGTCAATAAATGTAAAGAATTACACATCCATCCATCCATTATCCAACCTGCTAAATCCTAACTACAGGGACACGGGGGTCTGCTGGAACCAATCCCATCCAACACAGGGCACAAGGCAGGAAACAAACCCTGGGCAGGGTGCCAGCCCACCACAGAGAATTACACATAGGAAGTAAAAATGTGAGGTTTGAATACACAATGGAGGTCTGAAAATCGAGAGTCCACCTTATGAGAAGGATTTAGGAGTCATAGTGGACTGGTTGGTGAGTGGCTACATCCAGATCCACATCCAGGCAGTGAACAGAAGCCATCACAATGACTAATAGCATGTTAGGGTATATAGCATGAAGTGTAGAATATAACTCAATGGAGGTTATACTTAACCAATATAATTAGCATTTCCATCCATTAATTTCTCACTGATGTATGACAACCTTACTTCTAAATTGTGGAATAACCTCCAATAAATGTGCATCAAAGGTTAATAACTGAAAGTTTGCAGAAGCTCAATGAAGATGTAAAGTTCAGTGGTTAGCAATTGCAGTGTAAAGTGGTCAAGGGGAGCATTGAGGCTGTGAGCATTGGTGAAGCAAAAAAGGTGGAGAGTGTGAAGTAGAAACCGAGGTGGTGCCCTCGGATCCAAGACAAGCCTGGACAGACAGAGTCAGTTTAAACTTAACTGGTCCCCTGCAAGCGATTCCACTGTAATATTCATCCACATCTATGGACTTTGAAAGGGGACTCCCACCCCTGACTTCCCAAATCCTTTACTTTTAAATGTGCATCTGCTTACTTTTAACAAGGAGGCCCAGTCCACCTGCTCTCTGACATTCTTTACATATACTGTACATCCACATCTGCAGTCTTTAAAGGAATAACCACATGCAACTGAGAAAAAAACACATAAAGAAATACAAGTAACACAACTAGTATAATATAAAATGGTTTTAAATCTCCTCACCCACTCCTCAGTTGTCTTTACTCTTCAATGCGTATTCCAGTTTACATTTCTAACTTTTGTCATACGTCCTGCACGTTTGGTTTTACTTTTTAAGTATTCGCTCAGTCAGAACACTGTGAGATGCACTGTATTATGGTCCCCAGATCCTAATGTTTCAATCACCTTTACTCCTTCAGTTCTATCCTGATTATTACAGAACACTAAATCTAGACAGGCCTCCCCCCTTACTGGGGTGCTTTAACAGAATGAGTTAGAAAACGGGCATTGACCACTTCTATGAAATCCACTGATCGCCATCTAATTGAAGAAGCCATCCTTTCAAATTCTGTTTTTCATAAAGGACAACACCCCTCTACCTTTACAGTTTTTCTCGTATTTCCTAAATAATGCATACCCATTGACAGTTGAAGTCAGAAGTTTTCATTCACTTTGGGTGAATTTTTTCAGACTCACTTTATAAGCCTTCCACATTTTTTACACTAACATACTATACATTTGGCATATTGTTTAAGATATCTACTCTGCAGGGCAAAAGTCATTTTTTCCACCAATGTTCACAGAAATGTAATTTTTTATTGACCATATCACAGTTCCTCTGGGTTGCAAATTCACACACACTTTGTTAACTGTGCTTTTAAACAGCTTGGACAATTCCAGAAAGTTACGTGAAGCCTTTAGAAAATTCAACAATTAGCTTCTGATGTCCAATTAGCCAAACTGGAGTCGATTTATAGATGGATGTTAAGGCTGACCATCAAAATCACTGCCTCTTCAATTGACATGATGGGAAAATCCAAAGAGAACAGCCAAGACCTCAGAAAAAAACATGCTGGACCTCCACAAATCTGGTTGATCCTTAGGAAGAATTTCCTGAATGCCTGAAGGTTTCGCACTCATTTATAAAAAGGAAAATAAGCAAGTATAAACAGTATGGGACCAAACAGCCGTCATACCGCTCAGGAAGGAGACACATTATGTGTTCAAGAGAAGAACAGACTTTGGATTGAAAATTACAAATCAATCCCAGAACAACAGCAAAGGACCTCGTGAAGACACTGGAGGAAATAGGTAGACAAGTCTCGATATCCAGAGTAAAACAAGTCTGACATCAACATCACCTGAAAGGCTGCTCAGCGAGGAAGAAGCCACTGCTCCAAAGCCTCCATACAAAAGCCAGTCAGACTGAAGTTTGCAATTGCACATGGGGACAAAGATTTTACCATCTGGAGAAATGCCCTCTGGTCTGAGGAATCCAAGATCAAACTGTTTGGCCATAATGGCCATCATTATGTTTGGAGGACAATGGGTGAGGCTTTCAAGCCTATGAACACAATCTTAACCATCAAACATGGAGGTGGAAGCATCATATTATGGGGTCTGCAGGAGGGATTGGTGCACTTCACAATATAGGTGGCATCATGAGGAATGAAAATGATGGAGATCAGTCACAAATGGGCCTCCAAATAGACAATGACCCAAAATATACTTCCAGAGTTGTGGAAAAATGGCTTAAGGACAACAAGGTCAAGATATTGCAGTGGCCATCACAAAGCCCTGAAATCGATCTGATTGAAAGTTTGTGGGTAGAACTGAAAAAGCGTGTATGAGCAATGGAGGTCTGTGAACCTGTCCCAGTTACCCCAGTTCTATCTGGAGGAATGGGTCAAAATTCAAGCAACTTATGGTAAGAAGTTTCTGGAAGGCATTTGGCTAAGTTAAACAATTTAAAGGTAATGGTACCAAATATTAAGAAAGTGCATGTAAACCTCTGACCCACTAGAATGGTGATATAGTCAATAAAAAGTGAAATGCTTTGAGGTCTGTGAACATTGTTGGAAAAAATGACTTTTGCCCTGCACAAGGTAGACATCTTAAATGATATGCCATGTTTATAGTTTGTTAGTGTAAAATCTGTGGAGGACTTATAAAGTGAGCTGTAAAGAATTCATCTGGAGTGTATGTAAAGTTGTGACTTCAACTGTATGTTCTATTGCTGCCCATCTCTGTTATTTAGGCAGATTTCTGTCATTCTTCTGATATCTCAATTATGTGCAGCTACATACAACTCTAATCAATTTGTTGTATTCTTGATACTCTTGAGATTTTTATTGTACTATACAATACAATACAATACAATTTATTTTTGTATAGCCCAAAATCACACAGAAAGTGCCACAATGGGCTTTAACAGGCCCTGCCTCTTGACAGCCCCCCAGCCTTGATTCTCTAAGAAGACAAGGAAAAACTCCCAAAAAAAACCTTCATCCATCCATCCATCCATCCATCCTCTTCCGCTTATCCGAGGTCGGGTCGCGGGGGGAGCAGCTTGAGCAGAGATGCCCAGACTTCCCTCTCCCCGGCCACTTCTTCTAGCTCTTCCGGGAGAATCCCGAGGCATTCCCAGGCCAGCCGGGAGACATAGTCCCTCCAATGTGTCCTGGGTCTTTCCCGGGGCCTCCTCCCGGTTAGACGTGCCCGGAACACCTCACCAGGGAGGCGTCCAGGAGGCATCCTGATTAGATGCCCGAGCCACCTCATCTGACTCCTCTCGATGCAGAGAAGCAGTGGCTCTACTGTGAGCCCCTCCCGGAAGACTGAGCTTCTCACCCTATCTTTAAGGGAGAGCCCAGACACCCGGCGGAGGAAACTCATTTCAGCCGCTTGTATTCGCGATCTCATTCTTTCGGTCACTACCCATAGCTCATGACCATAGGTGAGGGTAGGAACATAGATTGACTGGTAAATTGAGAGCTTTGCCTTATAGCTCAGCTCCTTTTTCACCACGACAGACCGATGCAGAGCCCTCATCACTGCGGATGCCGCACCGATCCGCCTGTCGATATCACGCTCCATTCTTCCCTCACTCGTGAACAAGACCCTGAGATACTTGAACTCCTCCACTTGGGGCAGGATCTCACTCCCAACCCTTAGAGGGCACTCCACCCTTTTCCGGCTGAGGACCATGGTCTCGGATTTGGAGGTGCTGATTCCCATCCCAGCCGCTTCACACTCAGCTGCGAACCGATCCAGAGAGAGCTGAAGATCACGGCCTGATGAAGCAAACAGGACAACATCATCTGCAAAAAGCAGTGATCCAATCCTGAGTCCACTAAGCCGGACCCCCTCAACACCCTGGCTGCGCCTAGAAATTCTGTCCATAAAAGTTATGAACAGAATCGGTGACAAAGGGCAGCCCTGGCGGAGTCCAACTCTCACTGGAAACGGGTTCAACTTATTGCCGGCAATGCGGACCAAGCTCTGGCACCGATCGTACAGGGACCGAACAGCTCTTATCAGGGGGTCCGGTACCCCATACTCTCGGAGCACCACCCACAGGATTCCCCGAGGGACACGGTCGAACACCTTTTCCAAGTCCACAAAACACATGTAGACTGGTTGGACGAACTCCCATGCACCCTCCAGGACCCTGCTAAGGGTGTAGAGCTGGTCCACTGTTCCGCGACCAGGACGAAAACCACACTGTTCCTCCTGAATCCGAGGTTCGACTATCCGACAGACCCTCCTCTCCAGAACCCCCGAATAGACTTTTCCAGGGAGGCTGAGGAGTGTGATCCCTCTGTAGTTGGAACACACCCTCCGGTCCCCCTTCTTAAAGAGGGGAACCACCACCCCGGTCTGCCAATCCAGAGGCACTGTCCCTGATGTCCATTCGATGTTGCAGAGACGTGTCAACCAAGACAGCCCTACAACATCCAGAGCCTTGAGGAACTCCAGGCGTATCTCATCCACCCCCCGGGGCCCTGCCACCAAGGAGTTTTTTGACCACCTCGGTGACCTCAGTCCCAGAGATGGGGGAGCTCACCTATGAGTCTCCAGGCTCTGCTTCCTCATTGGAAGGCGTGTTAGTGGGATTGAGGAGGTCTTCGAAGTACTCCCCCCACCGACCCACAACGTCCCGAGTCGAGGTCAGCAGCGCACCATCCCCACCATATACAGTGTTGACACTGCACTGTTTCCCCTTCCTGAGACGCCGGATGGTGGACCAGAATCTCCTCGAAGCCGTCCGAAAGTCACTCTCCATGGCCTCCCCAAACTCCTCCCACGCCCGAGTTTTTGCCTCAGCAACCACCGAAGCCGCATTCCGCTTGGCCTGCCGGTACCTATCAGCTGCCTCCAGAGTCCCACAGGACAAAAGGGACCGGTTAGGACTCCTTCTTCAGCTTGATGGCATCCTTCACCGCTGGTGTCCACCAACGGGTTCGGGATTGCCGCCACGACAGGCACCGACTACCTTATGGCCACAGCTCCGGTCAGCCGCCTCAACAATAGAGGCACGGAACATGGCCCATTCGGACTCAAGGTCCCCCACCTCCCTCGGGACATGGTCGAAGTTCTGCTGGAGGTGGGAGTTGAAGCTACTTCTGACAGGGGGCTCTGCCAGACATTCCCAGCAGACCCTCACAACACGTTTGGGCCTACCACGCCTGACCAGCATCCTCCCCCACCATCGGAGCCAACTCACCACCAGGTGGTGATCAGTTGACAGCTCCGCCTGTCTCTTCACCCGAGTGTCCAAGACATGTGGCCGCAAGTCCGACGACACGACCACAAAGTCGATCATCAAACTGAGGCCTAGGGTGTCCCTGGTGCCAAGTGCACATATGAACACCCCTATGCTTGAACATGGTGTTCGTTATGGACAATCTGTGACGACCACAGAAGTCCAATAACAAAACACCGCTCGGGGTTCAGATCGGGGGGGGCCATTCCTCCCAATCACGCCCTTCCAGGTCTCACTGTCATTGCCCACGTGAGCATTGGAAGTCTCCCAGCAGTACGAGGGAATCCCCAGAAGGTATGCCCTCCTGCACCCCCTCCAGGGACTCCAAAAAAGGTGGGTACTCCGAACTACTGTTCGGTGCATACGCACAAACAACAGTTAGGACCTGTCCCCCCCACCCAAAGGTGGAGGGAGGCTACCCTCTCGTCCACCGGGGTAAACCCCCAATGTACAGGCTCCAAGTCGGGGGGCAATAAGTATGCCCACACCCGCCCGGCGCCTCTCACCGGGGGCAACTCCAGAGTGGTAGAGAGTCCAGCCCCTCTCAAGGAGATTGGTTCCAGAGTCCAAGCTGTGCGTCGAGGTGAGCCCGACTATATCTAACCGGAACCTCTCGACCTCGCGCACTAGCTCAGGCTCCTTCCCCTTCAGAGAGGTGACATTCCACGTCCCAAGACCCAGCTTCTGTAGCCGAGGATCGGACCGCCAAGGTCCCTGCCTTCGGCCACCACCCAACTCACACTGCACCCGACCTCCTTGGCCCCTCCCATAGGTGGTGAGCCCATGGGAAAGGGGACCCACGTTGCCTCTTCGGGCTGTGCACGGCCGAGCCCCATGGGTGCAAGCCCAGCCACCAGGCACTCGCCATCGAGCCCCACCTCTAGGCCTGGCTCCAGAGGAGGGCCCCGGTGACCCGCATCGGGGCGAGGGAAAACGCTAGTAGGGAAAAATGGAAGAAACCTCCGGAAAGGCAGTTCAAAGAGAGACCCCTTTCCAGGTAGGTTGGGTGTGCAGTGGGTGTCAAAAGAAGGGGGTCAATACAATACAATACACAAAACAGAACAAATCCTCAATACAGTATAAAAATAAAAAAATTTAGAATTACGGAGCAGAATTTAACAGTAGACGATATCCCATAATATGATTTGGATATGTTTACAGTCCTGGAGACCTCATCCATCAAGCTGCCTCCCCGATTTGGCCATTCCACGGCTGAGTCAGTGTTGGGCCAGCCAATCTGATGAAAGGACCCCTCTTTTCCACGATTCCTGCGATCCTTCATCAGGGATGACTTTACCTTAGGCAGGCAAAACAACTTGGCAGGTGGGCAGTGGCACCAAGTGCCACATTTGAGTACCGAAAAGAGAAACAGAATAGGTGAGGGTTAGTAACAAATGATAACTATCATGTTACTTATGTTTTAGTGCTAATGACTAACAACAGAGATGCAGTCTGTACACTGAGCACTAGATCAGCAGCTCAAGTCAGGGTGTGCTAAACTGAAGTTGTGAGTCTTCAGCCGGGATTTAAAAGCTGAGACCGAAGGGGCATCTCTTATAGTAGCAGGCAGACCATTCCACAGTTTAGGGGCCCTGTAACTAAAAGCTCGACCTCCCACTGTTATTTTATTAATTCTTGGAACCATAAACAGACCGGCATCTTGAGATCTTAATGTGCGCTCAGGTTTGTAAGTCATGATAAGTTCAGACAAGTAAGCCGGACCTCGGCCATTTAATGCTTTATATGTTAAAAGGAGGATTTTGAAATCTGCCCTAAACTTAACCGGGAGCCAGTGTAAGAATTTAAGAACTGGAGTTATGTGTTCATATTTTCTTCTGTAATAATTCTTGCAGCAGCTTTTTGTATTAACTGGAGGCTGTATAAAGAACAGTTTGAACACCCACTGAACACTGCATTGCAGTAGTCAATCCTACTAGAGATAAATGCATGAATTCATTTCTCAGAATCCTGTTTATTTAGAAAGCACCTTAATTTCCTAACATTTTTAAGATGGAAGAAACATGTTTTGGACAACTTTGTAATATGCGCTTTAAATGACATGCTAGACTCAAAAATAACTCCTAGATTGCGGGCTGATTCAGTAAAATTAATTGGCATTCCAACTGAGTTAAATGATGACAAAATATTGTTGTGATCAGCATCATTCCCTCCAACAATTAACATCTCTGTTTTATTGGTGTTTAACGACAAGTAGTTCTCATCCATCCACTCCTTTTATTTACTAACACAACTAATTAAAGACAACATCGGAGAAACTTCATTTGATCTAAAAGAAAAGCATAACTGGGTGTCATCTGCATACGAGTGAAAATTAACAAGATGTCTTCTAATGATAGAGGCAGAGGCAGGACCCGTTAAAGCCCATTGCAACACTTCCTGTGTGATTTTGGGCTACACAAAAAATAAACTGTATTGTATTGTATTGTAAATAAGAACTAAACCAAGTGAGAACGGCGCCTGTAAGCCCAACATCATTTTCTAGCCTGTGCAGTAAAATCGAATGGTCGATGATGTCAAATGAATGCACTTAAGTCCAACAACATAATTACAGTGGACTTTCCTTCATCGGAGGATATCAGAATGTCGTTTACAACCGGCGTTAGTGCCGTTTCTGTACTATGACTAGTGCGGAAACCAGACTGGAATTTCTCAAATAAATTTTAATGCGTAAGGTGTGTTTGAAACTGACTGGCGACTACTTTTTCTAGTATTTTAGAGAGAAACGGTAAATTTGAAATAGGCCTATAATTATTTACTACTCAGTTTACTTTGAATTTATATTTAGCCCAGAATTTAAAAGGCAAATTTATGATTTATATTTGTATTAATACTTCTGTCCATTCCTTTATGTGTAGATACAACACTGGCCTGTCCTAAATTCCCTGTCCTAATACTGGAGTGAGCTACTCATACACTGGGGACCCTCAGATTATAACCTGTTAAGGAAGTACATATCTATTCTGTTCCAGAAGGAGACACAATGTCTTCTAAATATATGCCTCTTCTGCTTCTCCTCTTCTTCTTCTCCTCAGCTTGGCACCCAACTCTTTAAATTTGGATTGCAGAACTGATGTCCAGCATGTCCTTATGCATGTCATGTGTGCACATATATAATTCATATGCACACATATTAGTTATAACGCTGACGAAAATAAAACCCAGTGTAGGCCACGTGGAATGAAGCTCACAGGAAAGAACACCACAAACCCGAAGAAGCATCTATAGAGTCACCCATCCCGAGATTCATACCAAGGCTTTTGACCTTATCTAGGAGGCAACCTGCCTGACGCCAATACCATTACCGGTGTCTCTCATTCACCCTGCTAATACTAATGTGACAAGTGCAACTGCAGTAAATGTGCTTATTGATGGGAGTAAAAAGCCAACACACAGACACACTCAGGATGGTGTTACGTTCCAGATTTATCCCTTTATGAGATACTTAAGAAACACACTTGTGCAGCTTTGAGAGAGCAATCAGATGCATTTAGCCTCAGATGTGAGTTGTAACTGTTTAGCTTGTAGTGTCACACATTTGTTACAGCAGATGAAATGATGGGAGGATTAATCGCTTTGAATACAGTGTCACACACACTCCTGATAAAGGAACGGAAGCTCTGTGTTTGAACTTTGACTGGAATAAGCAGGACATCGGCGCACATTCATCCAACGCATCCATCCATTTTGTAACTGGTGGATACCGTAATGTTTATGAGCATAACCTCCAAAATGTGAAGAATGCAGTAAAAGCACTCCGGTCGTATATTACAATGGTACATCAGTGAATGTCCTGTGGTCTCTCAGTTACGATTAATCGAATACAGGGAGCTCAATCTCAGCAAAAACAAAGTCTCATCACTCATTGGAGACACTTTGGAAATGGAGCAGCAAAGGCTTTTACAAGAGTTCAGAAATATTAATGTAAAAAACTGTACAAGCTAATAATGTAAATATAAATCTTATAAGAGCAAATGTTGCAAACCTAACAGACTGATTCTCTGACAAACCAGATTTTAAAATACAGTACATGACTGTGAAAAGCCATCACTTGTGTATAAAGTGCACCCTGTGACACGAACGTGTTATTGCTCAGGTCTTCAGTTCTGATGTAAGTAACTGAATGTACAAACACACATTTAATCCACTAAATCTCAGTTTGTATTAGTCCATGTTCAGAATATTCCAAATATAAATGTATTAACCTCAGAATGTGCTGGTTGTCCTGTAAGAGATGTGGATTTATCAGACACATTGAGTTTAATGGGTTAAAGAGCAACAGATATAAGGACTCTTTTATTCCTAGAGGTATGCACATTTTGAATTGTGTGACTTGTAGGGATGCTGTTAAATGCTGAATTCGGAATTATGATTTTATGTACTTTAAAAGGTAATTATTTTCCTTTGTACAGATATTTGTGTTAATACTGGTTGTCAGTTGTTGTGTCGCTTATTTTAATTTATTGTGTTTACAGTTCTTTATGCTGTTGTACATTTCTTGCTACAAACAAAATTCCCTCTGTGTGCCTGCCTACATACCCCAAGGGAGCAGGCCCGTGTTGTCCAAGGCTGATGGATGAATGACTGTTAGTGTCCTCTGTGACCACTGATGGCATAACCGCAGTATGAAACTGAAAACAACACTCATGCTCTTGACTTTTGAGTTTTTGCCAAAATATATTTATCTTAAAAGTAATTAATATAGAAAGTACTGTAAGGTAATACAAGTAATGTTGACTACAAACAGCTAGTAGGAATATTCTGAGCACCTCTAGTCAATAAATTACAATAGTTATTGGCTGAGAATGTAATTTGTGTATTGCATTTCTTATATAGATATAACTATGTGTCCCATGAGGACATTTGGCTTTATATGTTACATTAAACTTTATGTTGTAAATTTAAAAGGACAGACAGATAAAAGTTTGGTGCTCTGTCCGGGTGTGCACCGTTTAATGAGAGAAGCAACAAGAAAACTACTAAATCACAGAACATAATAATAATAATAATAATTCATTACATTTATATAGCACTTTTCTCAGTACTCAAAGCGCTATCCACACAGGGAGGAACCGGGAAGCGGACATAAATCGACAGCACTTTTTGCTCCATTAAAGTCTAGAGAAATGGTGCCCCCTTATGGGAATGTTAAAGAAAAGTTTATCTTTTTGGTCTGTCAGACTCTTCTGGTCAGATGATGACCTGCTTACGGGCCTATTTGTTTTTAGCCTTGTCAAGAGGAAGAGGAGGGGCTTGAGGATGAGGAATCTTCTGTCTGCTCTTGTGAGGAAAATTGCTGACCCATCTGGTAGACCCCCGTGTTACCCTGATAAAGGTCTGCATAGGAAGCTCCTGATACCTGTGTGGGAGACAATTTATATTTTTTAAAAGTGATTCTGTATTTGTTTTCTGCTAGTTATGTTCTTTGTTCAACATTACATTATTCCTCCTTTAATGCGTTTTTGAAGTAAATCACTTCATTGTCTTCCTTCTCATTAAAAATACTCTTGTGTCCTGCTTGTTATTCTTCCATTAGTTAATAACAAATTCATATAGATAGATAGATAGATAGATAGATAGATAGATAGATAGATAGATAGATAGATAGATAGATAGATAGATAGATAGATAGATAGATAGATAGATAGATAGATAGATAGATAGATAGATAGATAGATAGATAGATAGATAGATAGATAGATAGATAGATACTGGAGTATGTGAATTTCCCCTTGGGATTAATAAAGAAAATATTAAATTAAAGAGTCATAACAAAGCAGGTATAACAGACAATAACTTTGTATAATGTTAACGTTTACCCCCCCCCCCCGGGTGGAATTGAAGAGTCGCATAGTGTGGTGGAGGAATGATCTCCTCAGTCTGTCAGTGGAGCAGGACTGGGACAGCAGTCTGTCGCTGAAGCTGCTCCTCTGTCTGGAGATGATCCTGTTCAGTGGATGCAATGGATTCTCCATGATTGACAGGAGTCTGCTCAGCGCCCGTCGCTCCGCCACAGATGTCAAACTGTCCAGCTCCATGCCAACAATAGAGCCTGCCTTCCTCATCAGTTTGTCCAGGTTTGAGGCGTCCCTCTTCTTAATGCTGCCTCCCCAGCACACCACTGCGTAGAAGAGGGCGCTCGCCACAACCGTCTGATAGAACATCTGCAGCATCTTATTGCAGATGTTGAAGGACGCCAGCCTTTTAAGGAAGTATAACCGGCTCTGTCCTTTCTTACACAGAGCATCAGTATTGGCAGTCCAGTCCAATTTATCATCCAGCTACACTCCCAGGTATTTATAGGTCTGCACCATCTGCACACAGTCACCTCTGATGATCACGGGGTCCATGAGGGGCCTGGTCCTCCTAAAATCCACCACCAGCTCCTTGGTTTTGCTGGTGTTCAGGTGTAGGTGGTTTGAGTCACACCATTTAACAAAGTCCTATGTATATATCCATCTGTCTCAAGCAAGCAATTCCCTGGATTTTGAGTAATTTTCAGAATTCACAGTAAGTTGTTGGAGTTCATTTATATCAAGTCAGTCTCTTATAGTGTCACATATATCAGAGCGGCGTTAGCGTTAGTGCTGCTGATACATCGATGCTGATCTCAAATGTCTGACTCCTCTTTCTGTTTTCAATGTGTCTGCAGAGTTCAGTCCATCCCATCTTTTACGTTTGTCACAAACCTTAGCTTGCAGATTATCAGTTTGGAAAAGGAGCCTGTGCAGACCCTCGACCTAAGAAAAGAATAGAAATTATAATAATAAAAGTAATGCAGTTTATTTATACAGTACCTTGCCATCTTGCCTTTGAATGCTGGGGTGAGTGTTGCTGACACAGTAATTTGTGTTGTTTATGTCTGCCACCTTTTTCTGTTACCTTTTTGGTATGTTGTACGTAATCACATTTTCAGTCTTTGATATTTTTAATTTGATAATTGCACATTCATTAATCAGTATTGAATTAGTGTGGTAGAGTCGCTGATTTTTATATGGTATTACTGAAAAAAACTCAAAGGAAACCTCAAGTTTTGGTGTCTTCCCATAATGTCTCTGTTTTCTGTGCAGTTCTATTTATTTTTTCATTTCTCTAACAATCAATTGCATTTACCGTTGAAAATAAAAAAAAAAACCTACAGAAACCCCCAACAGTATCTGAGATGTTGATCTTTGAGTATGTTAAGTCTATCCAGGTGAGTAGTGTAGGCTTAACTGGGTCTTTCATTTTGACACATTTTGTTACTTTAATGGCTACAGGACTTCATTTTGAGAATCAGAATATCAGAATATCTTTATTGTGATTGTAACAAATACAACGAAATTAGGTGCAGTCCCTGCGGTGTCAAAATATAAATAAATATCTTTAAAAAAGGATAAGAAAGGATTAGAAGAAATAAGGTAGAACAGTTCATCAGATATTAATTGCACATGAAACACTATTGCACAAGAGAAGGTGAGATAAATAGGAATAACTGAACTGTGGAAGATGAACTGGCCCGCTTTTGTTAAAACTTTTTCTGTTTGTTTATTGCCCTATGAAATACTTGGTGAAGAGTGAGATATGAGAAAGCGCAATATAGATGTAATGAATTATTAATCCTGATATTCCTGCGCAAGGCTTAAAACACATGAATACAGCGAAAATCCTCGACACCCAGTGCTAAAGATCATAAAAACAATTGTCAGCCCCTGTGTGTTGAGCTGCGGTCTCTCCAGCTCTGTGTAATTTGTGGCAGTGGAGTGTACAGCTGAAGCAGCAGCTAACAAACATGTCTCAGGACAGGTTTGCTAATTTTAAATGTGTTTCTGTCTCTTCAGGTCATAACTCTGTGCCAGTTGTTTATGGACCACCTTCAGGGTCCAAAGACAGAGAAGCCAAATTCACCTGCATATCCGTTTGGGGGGGTGCCTGAGCCAAATGTCTGCTGGTCAGTGAATTGATGAGCCACTTCAAGAATGAACAGAGACAACGTGAGCAGCGTCCTGACCGTGAAGGTGACAGAAGAATGAGAGGCTGAGGGAGAACACGACAGCAGCTGACAATGAGAGGAAGTCCTCCTTGTATGTAAGTACAGAAGCAGACAGTCAGAAATCTGCAGAGACGCAGAGCTGTAGCACACACATGAAGGATGTCCGTTTTTATTGTGAGGTCCTTCAAGTGCAGTCAAAAGTAGACATCTGTGAGTTCAAAATGACACAAACATGCATTTGTTTTGGAAGCTTACATTTACAGGTGGAAACGAATGGCTGAACAACTTCTTCTGTGTAGAGCAGCACGTGTTTGGTTATAATCAATGTTAACAAAGGGGATCTTCTAGAAGCAGGAATATCAAATTACAAATCTGCCTTTTTCACAAATTCTAGTTACCTGTGACACAGCCATGTCTGCATGCCACTTTTGGCCATAGAAAAAATAATAAACATTGCTCCTTATCAGAACTGAATAAATATAAAGTACAAATTAAAGTCCATGGAGTGAAGAGCAATGGGGAAAAATAACAAAATGAAAACAGAAAACAAAACCCTAAAAGTCATGTAGGTGTCACTCCAGTGCAGTTGTAGTTCTTGTTTGCTGTGTTTTGGCCATCCCAGTACTAAACGCTGCGCCTAAAGCACCAAATGTCTCTGCTGCTTTTGTCCCAAACTCTCACATTCTTCATTCTTTTTCATGGAAATCCACAAAAATAAATCATTTGCAGAGTCAGGTGTACATCACATAAAGTTCTCAGGTCTGTCCCACCTGAGCTCCCTCTGGATATCCCAAGTCCTTCTGCACTCTTTGGTAAACCTGGTGCTCCAGGTGCTTGATGACTTATTTCCAGCAGCACTTCTGGGTGTGGCAGAAGAGCTGCTCTGTAGGGTTTAGCAGCAGATACAGCACCACCTGGCTGCGCTGATAGATCTCAAGAGGGCTGCACCAAACTCCCATCAAGCCTTGCGGGAGTCCTAGGCACCGCTGCATCCTAGGGGGCTGCCATCTAGCGCTCCGTTTGCCACATGTATTACATGTTTGTGGTACAAATGTCAAGGAGGGTCTTTTAGTCTGCCTAGTACTGTATTTGTAGGTGACCTGCAGGTGTAGGTTTTTGTTTAAGCAGACAAACATGGGAGATGTTAAACTGTTGTAAAGATTCTTGGTTATTAGCTTTGTTGCTCCATCTTTTGTTTCAGTTTGTTCTTCATGTAGAAGCGCATTAGCTGTTGTGTTGAAGTCATCCAATTTAGTCCAACTTGTCCTGTGCTCTTTATTCCTGCCACAGCTAAACTGTGTTTACTTTATAATGACTGACTGAATGCATTATGGGGCATGAGTGCAATTCTGCATTGTCAAATTATTCTATAGATTTGTGTTTTATTTATTTATTCTTTTATGTGGTACGGCACGCCATTATTCACTCTTGCTGTATGTAATGTGGTAATGGAGATGATTTCCACATCTGTTTCCTTAAGAGGCACTAGCTCTTTGGAAATATGTTCTTTTTAAATTGCGGTGTTTTAAGTAACCAGAAACTATATAGATATAATACAAAAGGTGATATCCCTCCCATAGTGTTATGTTGGAAACAGAATCACATAAGAGACAAAGAATATACCTTAGCTTTCTTTACTGACGGTTTTATGCGGCATTACAGATGAAAGGAAGCCATGACAACATTTTATGTATAGTTTGTCATTTTCGTTACTGCACTGAAAGGATTTTCCGGACGGATGACATATTCTTCCGTCCATTAGCTTCAAAGTGTATTGGCAACAGTTCAAGCCGTTATATACTGGTTTCTCCATGTGAAGGCTCTCTTTCTGGTCTCCAAACAAGGACAGGAAAGGACTCAACCCCACCTCCAAAAATACAAGAATAGCACAATGCCTACATGCAGTTGTCTCATTCTCCAAACTGCTAGGCTAACAGTTTCTAAATGCAGCCTAGCCCCTGTGTACCATACTTGGTCTGCCTGAATGAATGGATCCATAACGGTGTGCACAGAGACAGTGACATTAAACTTAATATTATAACAAACCTATTATAACAACATCCAAGTAAGAATTTCACTGACCTCTGCACGCATGATAACAAGGACCCTATAAATCTATATTGTGCTGTTACATGTATTTTCTTTTTGTTATGTCTATGAATGTTAGTTACAAGTACACACACCCTTCTTCTTTAAGTACCCAAGGCTCCAGGCCACACTACTTTACTCACAATTCAAAACTGAAATAAATGACATCTTTCAAAGTTTGCTGCTTTACAGTATTAAACTGCATTGCCAGCTCATATTCTACATAAAAAAATGACTGAACTAAAGGCTGCCAGGGCACTTCATTGATTTCAGGTTTACAGTTTTATAGGGTCCTTATTGTCACATCACAGAGTGCAGAGAAATTCTTGTCCCTATTCTCCAGGGCCATAATCGGTGACTAGAACGTCTTCCTTCACCTTGAAACTTCTGTCTCCCTTAGCCGTATCTGGGTCACAGGCCACACAGTTTCTTTAAACAGAATACACAAAGATTTCCACTGCCACAGAAGGGTGACAAGTGGGCCGAGTCTGGAAGTGGACCCCATCACTGCCACTATCAGTTAAAGCGCAGAAGGCCTGACCTTATTTCCTTATTTGTTCATTTATCCGACTGTGGCTGTTGAGCTGTCAGTGATCACTCGGCTCTCACATGTGAACACACACGAGAGAAAATAAAACTGTTTTTTTTGTTTTCTTAATCTAAGCTACTCTACATACATACGTACTGTGAAAAGAATACACAAAACAGGATAAGGGTTGGGGTTTTCAGCCTTTCTAAGGAAGTAAGGAGACAAGGATTAGTACACTGCCGTAGCACCCTCGTGGGACGTTTTACGCAACAAACCAGGTCGATCAACTGCTTCCCAAGCCCTCGTGCGTGACAGTACACATTTGCTTTACATACTTGTTTGTGTGTCACTCGTTTAAACTAGACAAATATTTTGCAAATATACAAACCCAAAAATTAACTGAACCATCAAAGATTTGCAGCACATATTAGAATATTGTAGTTGTATTAATAAACTGACCTGTATTTTCTGTAGTGTTTTTCTTAATCATTATTAGGCCAGTGTGCCAAAACAAAACAAGAGGTCATCACCCTAGAAATCCCCATCCTTCTCTGCTGCTTGTAATTGCTTAGCCAAAGAACTCAGAGTTACCTGGATGAGGTCCCCACGCAGTCTCAGAGTTACCTGGATAAGGTCCTCACGAGTCCCCTCTGCTCAGACTAAACAGTTTAATTCTCAGAGTCTTCCACAGTTTGACATCTCCTGAAGTCCCATGATGCACCTGGTTGTTCTCCTCTGCTCAGCTTCAAGTGATGTTATGTCTTTTATGTGGTGTGGTGACACAATACTCCAGATATGGTCTTACTGGTGTATTATGACATCCCTTGATGATTTATATTCAGCAGGTTTTTATTATTTAATTTTTTATTTTCCTTTTCAATTGCTTCTGCACTGATGGAAATGCTATGTGTCACCATAAACCACTAAGTACTGCTCAGAGGTTGCTTCCTGTAGGACTGTGTCTCCCCTCTTGTGTTTGTAGCTGATGTTGCCCATTTGTAGCACTTTAATACTTTAAATTGGGTGAAATTTGTGAAGGTTTTGAAGATTGTTTTACATATTCTTTAACTATTTTTGCTGTCTCCTCAGTATCTGCTATTCTTTAAATTTTAGTATCATCTGAGAGTTTCACACATTTACTAACTACACAAGAATCTGCAGTATTGTACAAAAGTGTTAATAAGTTGTGTAAAGCAGAAATTCCTTCCAAACGAATGCCATGAATAGTTTTTGTTAATTAAATATAAAATGTATTAAACAGGAAAAGAAATCCATGAAATCCAAGTTTGTTGTGACCACCTTTATATTTAAAACAGCAGGTCCGCTTGCAGGCCGTTTCTGAGGGTCCTCGTGTGGTTGGTTGCTCACATGCCACAGTTCCATTGCAGACTTTAGGTGTCTTCAGTGTGGAGAAGTTAAAATGCAAATAAACATTTTGTTAAAAGATTCAGAAATGTGTAACTGCTTACATGGACATGTCAACTTATTAAAGTCAAATGACAGTAACTGAACGTAGGCAGACTGCATGTTCCCTTATGTTTGACTAATTCAGCTAAGCACTGCAATATCGTACTTGGCTAGCATGACCCCAACGTCCTGCACTATAAAGCATGTTTTACAACGGCTGTAGGTGGTCGATGCTCGTATGTTGGGTCCTGGGGTTTCAGATGTGCATGCAGCATCTGTTCTCCTGTCCTTGCCCTCTCACTGTGTCTTCTCTCTCTCACACTGTGCCATAGCAGACACAGCTTGTCATAGGCAGTTGATCCTGCCTTTTTATGTTTGCTTTTAGCCTTCAGTGAGTGAAAAGGGGAAATAAAAAGGTGAATTTGAACAGTGGGCAGGGTAACTTTGTTCAGCTAGATAAGACCTGATTACCCAACACATAATACAGCAGTTCTTAGTATGTATTCATGTCTGCTCACCTTCCATACAGCAACTGGCAAAAAGTGAGCCATGTAAAGAAGGACTACACTTGCAAATCTTGATCATTCCTGTGCTGAGGGATTCTATGTCCTCTGAATTGAAAGGGCACTCCTGCGCTCTACTAAAACACATTTAAAACAGCAGTGACTGCAGTCACATTAAGTCACTAGAATATAAAAGTGAACATTCAAATTACTCTACGAAAGAAAACCAAAATACTGGAACAACATGAGAAGCACTTGTGGCTTTGGGTGATTACAGTTGGAAAGCCACAACCCAATAGGAACAAAGACAGAGAGAATTGTTTTCTTTTACAAGAATTCAAATATTGAACAACATGCCGCTGTGCACACCACCAGCCTACCAACATGTCTGTAAGCAGAAAAGGATGCATATTGTGAGTCTCAAAACATGACAAATAGGTGTGAGGCCTCCAACAGAATCTAAGTGAGCAGGCCAGGACCTTTACTGACAAGCCCAGGGGAGGCTCACCCAGGTTAGCTTACTGCCAGCTACCAACAGCAGCCTTCAGCATGACTTGGCTCAAAAGTGTTGTGACCAAAAGACAGACGATGATCCTTCAGTGTGTGATAGAAGAGACGAGTGAGGGTGTAATAAGAATATAAGTTTAATGTCACTGTGCTCTGTACAATAATTATTTTATAAATCCACTCAAATGTACAGGCCAGGCCAAAGTTAACACACAGGGGCTCTCAGCATTGAGAACTGCTAGGCAAGCATTTGAAGAGAGAAGGTACAACTACGAAAATGGGCATTGTACTATTTCTGTATGTTAGAGATGAAATGGAATCCTCTCCTATCCTTGTTTGGAACCTAAGTAAGGGCCTGCACATGGACAAGACAGTATAAAAAGACTTGGACAGCAGAAAAGATATGGTGGACGCCTCATATAATAACATAAAAACATAGTAGTAGTGGATCATATCCAAATTTAATTGTATTAGTATCTAAAAATTCTATAGCAAGTAAAATCAAAAGAGATCATAAGAATAAAAGAATTGGTATTGGTAATGCATCCTGTGCCTAGTCGGTGAGCCTGGAACGTCTTTGAAGTCTACAAACAGATGTAGTGTTAAATAAAACTGACCTATGACCTTGCAAGACAGAAGGACAGCCTGTAGCGTGGTCAATTAAAGAGTTAAGAATTTAAAAATCTGAATTTCAATACAAGCATTATAAGCATAAAAGATATGTAACTTCAAAACTATAGATGTTCTTTTTCTCCAGATTCAGCAAACACTGGGACCAATGGATGAAACACACAAACTATTTTTCTATACAAAGCTGCAAGAAATAGTTTAACAGCAAGTTTGGGCAGAGAAATTAGATATAATCTGATCAAGGGGGTGGTGACTGTTTGCTTATAAATCATAGATTAATGAACAGCAATTATTAGAATTATTTCCTTGCATGCTGATTAATTGTGCAAGTTTAAGGGTATAACATCCTGTATAATACAAATGTTTAAATGATAATAATAATTGTAAAATACAAGCAGGCTAAATGTAGTGCTACATTAAACTAGACTAATGTCTTTCTCTAGTCTTCATATCAAATACAGTGAAGAGGATTTACATATTTCGATGTATGGCAAATGATTATTGTTATCACTTCAGTAATTATGAAATGTATTAGAACTGAATACATGAATTCATTTGTATCTGTTAGTGATTAATTTTTATGAAGATTTATTATTGCATCAATGTATTAAGGTTAGTGCTCAGTGATAATGCACATAGCTGAATGGATTGTTAAGTCAGTTATACATTAAGACACCTGTGTTTATTTTGTTTAGCGTATTATCCTACTGAAGAAACATTTTCACTAGTCTGGTTTAAGTGTATTAATTTATCTCTAACTGTTATTTTTGATATGAGACTGAGAACTGAGAGTCTAGGATTGTCATTAATAGTGCTGTATTGTATTATACATATATGATTGATAAAGCATTGTTTTATGTGATGTATTTTTTCTGCCCTTCACCCTTCTTTATTTAGCCTAGCAAGTATTTTAGTTTGGCCACTCAATTTCGTGGCTGTTGAGGCCTCTCCAACTCAGTGGTGGTGCTTTATCAATGAAGAAAAGGTGGTGATCTACAAACGAAGATTTAAAGTGACTGTACTGCACTAATGACTCTTGGTCTGCTGCACATACCTGATAATAGCTGGAGAAGAAAAAAATCACTTTTCCAAAGTGGAAGGAGTGCAGAATCAAAGAAAGATTGTAAGTCCAGCTAAGTAAATCTGAAGCCATGATATGGTTGTGCAGACATTTGCTGCAGAAACCAAAGTTTAATGGACTTTAATAGAAACAGGCTGTGAAATGCCACTGAAGTGAGATGACAGCTGTTGAATGCGAAGGGTTCCCTTGATTGACTGCTGTATCCAGTGCAGGACAAGTGAAGTGTTCCTCTGCTAAAAAGGACAGTCATCAAGTGTGCATCTCATGAGCTCTCTAATGGCAATCAGACTGTTTAGTTTCTGTTCCAGAACTGGCAAAGACTAAGTCCTGTACCAGCCACCCGTTTGTTCTGAGGGATCTGCAAAGCCACCAAGCAAAAGACTTTGTCTACAAACCACTGGGTCGGACAAGGCATGTAAGTAGAAAGCTTAGGAATATACTTGAAAAATGTTATAAGAAGGGGCTCAAAGGTATGAGGATCTGCATAATTTACCACCAATGATGTTAACTTGTAAACTGAAAGTGAATAGAACATTCCATAGTGAAGTTGGGGAGGATACAAATAACGTACAATTATGCAATAATACTATTTAAAAACAATTATTAATCATAGCAATAGATCTAGAATAGCATCTGATTTATGTTACAACTATTGTAACTCATATTAAGGGATCAGACACCAAAGGGTGGGGCACATATATCAACATACTGTAGCTAGAAATGTTATGAGTGCCAAAGAATAGTGAAGTCTATCAAGATGCTATATAGATTTATAATGTAATCTGATAGTTACAACACTGACTATGTAAGACATAACAGGAGATCGTCCACCTACACCACTGGTGGGATACAATGATCACTACTTAGTAACACCATGTTAAATGTAACTGTTCGTCCGAGTTGTACTGTAAATTATCATTGTTAATATTTATTTACTCTGGTATATTAGATGAAGGAAACAGGAGCCATAGTGGCACTACACTTCACCTTTCCAGAAATGTTCCTGAGGAACTGTCTACACTGTGAAGAGGGATCGAGTACCTTTTGCTTTGTGGATAAGACCTTCAAGTATTATTTTTGTCACAGATCCAGTGACAAAGGGTGGTTTGTAATAAGAATGTAAGTTTAATGTCACTGTGCTCTGTACAATAATTATTTTATGAATCCATTCACATGTACAGGCCAGGCCAAAGTTATGCACACAGGGGCTGTCAGCATTTAGAACTGCTAGGCAAGCATTTGAAGAGAGAAGGTACAACTACGAAAATAGGCATTGTACTATTTCTGTATATTAGAGATGAAATGGAATCCTCTCCTATCCTTGTTTGGAACCTAAGTAAGGGCCTGCACGTGGAGAAACCAGTATATAAGACTTGGACAGCAGCCAAATACTTTGAAGCCGATGAACGGATGGGTGATATCATCATCTGTCCGGAAAAGCCTTCCAGCGCAGCAACAAAAAATGGAAGACTGTATAGATCAAGATCCCACCTTGGTATTTTGCCTTGCTATGGCTTCCCGTCTGTAATGCCGTGTAGATCGTTAGTAAAGAAAGTTATTTTCTCTTATGTGATTTTTACGTCCGTATCACTATGGGAGGGATATCGCCTTTTAATATCATATCTATACAGTTTTCGGTTACTTCAAATGCCACAGTTACAAAAGAACTTATTCCAACTAGGGAGCTATCGCCTCCTAAAAGGAACAGAGGGGGAGATGGCCTGAAGGATATGTGATTGGACAGGGTCAAGTGGAGAGATAGTGGGTTGATTGGAGAGGACGTCAGAAACATCAGTGGCAGAGAGTGGAGAGAAAGTGGAGAATGGTGGGTGATGCTTGAAAGAAAGCATAATGGCTGGCAGCGAGGGAGAGAACTGACTGCTGATGGCAGCCACCCTGTCCTGAACAAAGGTGGCAAAGTCATCAGCAGATAAGGAGTTTGGGGGGGGAGAACAGAGAGCGTGTGTTGGTGGTGCTGTTAACTCTAGTCTGATAGAACTTTATCTTAGCGTTGATGGTGGATTGATACTTAGCCAGGTCCGTCTGAGCCTTTGACTTCCTCCATTTCCTCTCAACTGTTCTGAACCCAGTCCATTGGTTGGTGAGTGCTTTGGAAATCCTGGGGCATGAGGGTCTTTCGCCATGCAGGCCCTGAAAGAGAAAAGACAAACATTGTCAAGGCAGGAGGACCAAGTCAAACATTGGCTGTCTGTGGCTGTGTTGGTGTCGAGAGGGAAGTGGTCAGGAGACCAAATGAGACAATGGAAGAGAAATGGAAGGGGCAGAAAGAGTGGAGGTGTTGGTGGAACGGTACAGTGGGGGGGGAGAGGAGAAGAGAGAGGCAGAGGAGAAAACTGAAAGAAATAACAGTCAGATGTGTGTAGAGGAGTGGACAGTTGCATTTGTGGGAGTTGCAATCTCATGAGAGAATGAGGTCAAGCAGATTGGCAGCCTTGTGAGTGAATGGGGAGTAGAGACAAGTGATGCTGAAGGAGGAAAGAAGAGCGAGGAAGTGAGCAGCAGGAGAGCCCGTCCAGGTAGATATGCAGGTCCCTGAGATTAGAAGAGGGCTGGCCGTCATCTGGGAGGGAATGGAGCGGCCCACCCAGCTCATCAAGAAAGATCCTGAGCAAACCTGGAGGGCGATAAACAACAATGATGGTCATGTTAATTGGAAAGGAGACAGTAATAGCTTGGGTATTCAGCAGTAGTAAAGTTGCATACATTACGCAGAGGGGTGAATTTCCAGCTCTTAGATGTCAGGAATACCTGAGCACCAGTGGAGCGGCAGGACTGGGAGAAGTTGAAAGCAGAGGAAAGTGCTGTCGGCGTCACTGTGTTTCTGGCTGAATCCAAATCCCTGTCCAGAGCCACCGCCATGGGAGACCCCTTTGGATGGTGAAAGCTGTAATAAAGTCTGCTTTGTTGATGGCAGACTGGCAGGTCCACAACCCAAAGGAGAAGAGAGGATCAGAAGTGGTGGCTCGTCGCAGCAGACGAAGGTGGTCTGGAATTTCTAACCCTCCTGCTAAAGGGGGCGAGAGCAGCGTCTTGAGTTAATAACAGGAGTGAATTGTTGGCACATGATGAAGATGGGATTGACTAGAAACAGAAGAACAGTACCTTGGTCAAGTAGTGTGTGAGACCACAGTGTGTCTGTGTGTTTAATTAATCTCATACAACAAACATGAAAAAACTTTGCACACAATGCGGCCGTAAATGGTAACAGGAAAACGGAGATCAAATATAGTTATGTAAAAGATTAAGTCCACCTAATGTTTTTTCTCTTTTACAATATTGAATTATTAATATTATCATGAATTTAACTTGACATCTGTCAAAACGGAACAAGCTAATGTTCAATATAAAGAGACAGGTTACCTGAAACTGTTAGCATTCTGGCATAAGATAGTTAACAGACTTAGCTTAGGGATTAGAAGAGAATTCCTCCACTGAAGGTTTACCATCTTGATCCAGTGTTGATGCTTTTGTCATGTCGTGCCTTTCAGTGATATTTCTGACATTGAAGAAATCGATTATTAGGAAGACTGCATCGCTTGTGAATCTTGTGAAAGCAGCTAATCCTTCCTGATAACACAAGCTGTTCAAACTGTTTCATAGATTGCTAATGTTTTCATTCAGTCATGGCAGTTCATTTTTTATAGTTAAGATTTCTCCTTTCTGAGAATGTAACCACATGATTTATTAACAGATTAGTAATTCTCAGGGACTTCTTGGACATTTCTTGACAGAACACACCACAGATGTAAATGGGACCAAGTTAGGTGCTGAACGAACTGTCCTTTTGTAATTGGTAACTACTTACGAAAACAAGAAGCAATTTTAAAAAACTGTGAAAGGACGTTTAAGAATAAAACAGCTTAAAATTGCTCTTTGCGCAATACTGGGCCCCTCTGGCAGTAACTGGCTTCTAATTAAAAGCATTGATTTTGACCAAAAACCAGCGGCCTATTCTGGCCTAGCAGGACTTGAGCTTCAGCACCTCTGAATTGTGATGTTAACACAATATTCCCCAGAAAAATGAACTTTTAGAACGTGTTGCTCATCCTGTGTTGTTTGTAGATATGGGTGAGAAAAATCTCTTGTTTTCATGGGGAATGGACGAGGACAGCATTTTTGATACAACGACCTAGAATGGGGGTCCATTGGGGTCTGACTAAAGAACGGCAAATACATTGAGTCATCCATGACAAGAAAAACTCTCAAGTTTCTTTTGCCTGTCACACACTCCACATGTCCCTGCCGCTGGAGAGTCACCCTGTTTAGCCAGTAACCTAAACTGACTGGATGGTGGGCTCACTTTCTTAGTTACTTTAACTCATTATGAAGCTGATTTGTTCTCTGAAACAACCCAAATGCTTTCACTGACCATCATGTAATGATAAGAACGAACTGAAACCGATAGCATCGTCTGCAAACATGGCAAAAGAAAACACCTTAAATTATATTTGTATAAGGGCCAATAATGTTGCACAATTAAAGTTGAAAACAATGTGGCCCTGCTGCTGAAGCTGGTTAAGATCTCAATGAAACTATCCAGTGGCAATAATGTAACGTGAAATAACTGTGACTTTCTAAAACATTAGTGGTCAGTTGTGTTTGTGGCAAAGCACTCCAACTGAAATTGGGTTATTAATATTGGTTACTGGCATTGTAATTATTATTATTAAACATAAACCTTTTCTATTCTTTTTTCTTGTTTAACAGATCCTTACACTTACGACACACCAGAAGAAGTAGTCTGTGTTTCCATTATGCATATTAATTTTATTATCTTAAAGTAGCCTGTCAAGATAATTATTACAAAACATTTAGAAGTTTTTGATATCACTTGCCTCACTGTCAGTATGTATCGTAGGCCCTTTCCTCAGTATGCTCAGGTGTCTCAACAACAACAACAACATTTATTTGTAGAGCACATTTTTTCATACAAATAATGATAGCTCAAAGTGCTTTACATGATGAAAAGAAGAGGAAAAAAGACAAAGTAAATAATTAAATTAGGGAACACTAATTAACATAGAATAATAGCAAGGTCCGCATGGCCAGACGACGGAGGACAGAAGAAACAAAACAAAACTCCAGGCCGGCTGCGGAGAAAAAAATAAAATCTGCAGGGGGGTCTGAGGCCACGAGACCCTACCCAGCCCCCCTCTAGGCATTCTACCTAACATCAATGACCCCTCATCAGTCCTCATTGTATTCAGGGTTCTCATGGAAGAATTTAGAGGATGACAGTCATGGGACTTTTGGCCTTTAATCCATCAATGTACGGACATCACGGTGCTTTGATTAGGTGGTGGTGGAGCAGATGGCCACCACAGAAAACCGGAGAAAAAGAACTAAGAGAAAGTAGAGGGGTTAGTACGGATTTTGAGAGCCACCATGAATAATAATGACTAATTAATTGAATATACAGAAGCATTAGGAATTTAACTAAGATGAAGCTATGAGAAAGCAGTGTTATAAAGTAATGTGTCTCGGCCGGTGTTTGCCTCTCTTGAGTGTGTCCCCGTAAAGCCTGCTTCTCAGACTCTGCCATTGCTTGCCTCCTGCTGCTTTTTGACTGCCACCAGTGGTAGAGCACCCGCCTGTGAAAACATCACTTTGTATTCTTGCTAATACTTCCTCTTGTCTGAAGGTGACTCTCAGCGCTCCTACCTACTCCTCTCCCATGGTATCCTCAATGTGTGTCCAACCCTCTCTTGCTCAGTACTTCCTATCTTGTATAGTGTTTTATTGAGCAACCAAAGGGAAACTGACCTATCAGACCAAAGCCAAACTGATTACTTGGAGGGGGCCATACACACACCCAAACACACACAACACACACACTTGTAGCGTTTTCATTATAAGGTGGATAGATAGATTTCAACAATTTTCACAGAATCAGATTTGGTAAATCTCTGTCCTTCCAGATGCAGTCTCTCAGGTGTTTTTTATTTTTTATGTTATGTGATCTTTCAATCAGTGGACACCTCTGCCTACAGCTACACTACCCACCTGTCTGTTTTAAACCTGCATTGGCTGTTTGGCAATGACTCTAACACCGAGTGTGACAATGTTTAGTTTCACTTTGGAAATGTTAATGTTTCGTTATATTTCTTATTGGAGTGGTGCAATGGTATCATCACTGCCTCATAACAAGCAGGTCTCGGGTGCTAACTGTGTGCAGTTTGCATATTCTCCCCACGTCAATACGAGTCTCCCCCGGGTGCCCCCCTTTCCTCAAACAGTCCAAAGATATGCAGGTTAGATGGATTGCTGTTTGTAAAGTGGCCCAAGTTTGCATTTGTGTGTGTTCAGCTTATGATGGACTGGTAACCTACCCAGGTGTTGTTCCCGCACAGGGTGTTTAGGACTTGGTGCTGGATTTCTTCTCAATTAACCCCTCCAGCAGGATTTTCTTTGGTTCCCTTCGCATCCAGCATCTGATCTTCTGCATACTCCCCTGCCTTCTGGTCAGAATAATGAGGTTTTTTTTTTTTTTTTTTTTTGTTAATTGGGTGATCTTAAATTGGCTTAGTGCGTGTGTGATTTGTGTGGTGCCCTGACAATTGACCGTTACCTTTGTGAAATAAACAGACTCGACACACTCAAAAAGTTTAGGGAAGCCTCCCGTAATATCCCTGGCTGTGAAAGGGTTGTTGTTGGACTTAAGTGCAGCATTTGACACCATTGACCATTCTATTTTACTACACGGGCTAGAAAATGATGTTGGGCTTACAGGCACCGTGCTCGCTTGGTTTAGTTCTTATTTATCAAATCGATCTAATATGTACAGAAATGTTGCTGACAGGACTCCATCATTATACAGAAGTTCAATATGGTGTCCCGCAGGGCTCAGTACTGGGACCTTTACTGTTTTCACTTTACATGCTTCCACGGATCTCTCATTAGGAACATCATGTTCATTTTCATCG